>NW_017671605.1:136670-226597 GCF_001879085.1 Nicotiana attenuata
GGTGGGGGGTGGGGGGGGAGGGGACAAAACTACTAGTAAAAGATAAATAAGCAAAGAGAAAAAGAAAAAAAACTATCTTAGGAGTCGTTTGGTTGGTGATAAAAAATTATGAGATCTTTACACAAATATCTGATCAAGTCCATTATTTGCTTTGTCTCGCCGATATACATAGATTATACATAATTATACGCATATTGTACATGAATTATATATCAGTCAACTATTTTTAATATAAGCAATTGGGTGGGCAACTATTTAAATTTATTGCAAAAACTATAACGTGGGGGATTACAATATATAGGTTAATAATTAGTAATTTGTTTAGTAAATAAAGTCAAACCTTTCTATAACAACCTCGTTTATTCCAATATTTTTTTTGGCTTTTATACAACAGCATTTGACGTTTAAATATTTTTTGATTGTTATAGATAAAAATTATCAAAAAATCAATTATTTTTCCTTTTTTAATATTACATATAAAAGATAAAAAAATATTCAAATTTAAAATCTCAAAAGATATGCATATTTTACTAATTAAATATTGAAGAAAGCTAATACATTATTAATAAATTCATAACTAATCGTATAAAGATTTAAACTCTAAATGAGACATGGGACTGTGATTAAGTCAATTGTGGTCTTGTAAAGCTACATTGGTGATTAATAAAAATTGTTTAGTTACCAAAAAAAAAAGGATTTAAACTCTAAGGCATACATTTTAAAGTTACCTAGAAATATAAATTCTTTCAAGATTGATGAAAGAACCTTGTAAGCTTGTTTCGTAGATTTCATTCTCTTACTAGCAATATAACGCATTAATTGGCAAATGTTCGTGTTCAAATTTTCAGCAAAAAGGTATTCAATAATTTTTCCTTGAAGACAATCTAAAAGCTTAACAGTTAAATTTTCTATCTAAACATTGTTTGGAATTTACCCAATGAAAAAGATATCATGTGCAAATCTTCAAATCTTATATCATACGCAAGATAAAAACTTTGTTTAGTAGAAAAGATTGTGTGCATATGTCACGACCCAAAATCCACTAAGGGTCGTGATGGCGCCGGACACCACTGTCAGGCAAGCCAATACCAAGAAGTTAATTAAATTCTCATTTTAGTATATATTGAAATCACTTTTCCTTTATACATTAAACAATAAATAATGAAATTTGCTGAAATAATAATGGTGTCTTTAACAATTCCTGAATACTGAATAAGCCCATAATCATCCCAGAACCCGGTGTCACAAGTGCATGAGCAATTTCTAGGAAAAACAAGGTATAATACAATAACTGTTCGGAATACAATTGGACAGGAAGTAAAATACAATACACTGAAAGAGACTATACTAGCTGCGAGTCGCCTCGAGGAATGCAGCTCACCTAGTCTCCGTATCATCCATGCTGCTAAGCCCAGTAGGCCACTAGAATCACGTGTACCTATGCAACAAAATGCACAGCAAGTGTAGTATGAGTATGAAAACAACGTGTACTCAGTAAGTATCCTGCCTAATCTCGAAGAAGTAGAGACGAGAGGTTGACTTCGACACTTACTAGTGGTCCAATAATGATACACAATTACTATAATAAAATTCGGGATTTTTATAAAGCATGGTTGTAACTCAACAGAATGAAACAAGTAATCAATTCCTTTATTCAAAGGGAAATTTCCAAATTTCGGTTTCATCAATTATACATTTATTCTCAAGTCGGGGAGTGACAATATCAACTTCAATGAATTTCAAGGCAAGCAATACAAGCATGCGCAACTCATCCCGAGGTCGTACGGCACGATCCAACAATATTTAAAATGTGCACTGCCAGAGGGTCGAATGGCGCGAACCATAGATGCATCTATTATGCCGCTCGCGAATCATACATGCGACGCGGTCAAATACAAATAAACAATAACCCTGCTCGCGAATCATACATGCGACGCAGGTACACATAGAAACACATATTCAAACAGTCAATCAAGACTTCATCTAGGAAACAATTGTTCAAGGAGGTGTACATTTCTCTTTTTACAAGTCAAGAAAATGAAGTTTAACCCTTTTAGAAAATCGTTGCCACTTCGATATGATTTAATCAAATTAAACCATCAATAAAGTTACAATTATTACAAGTAAGCATGCTTTTGGGTCCTAGACTACCTGGACATAGGCATAATAGTAGCTACACACGGACTCTCGTCACCTCATGCGTATGTAGCCCCCGCAAATAGCATCACATGTGTTCAGTTAATTCACCTATGGGAAAAATTTCCTCTTACAAGGTTAGAAAGGAGACTCACCTCGCTCTGAAGTTCCATAACCGGCATTCCACGCCCTTTCGAAGACTCAAATTGATGCACAACGCTCCAAAACTAGTCAATAATTATATAAACCCATTAATATATGATCAATTACTCATTACAATCCAATTTATAATAATTCCTAACCCCGATCGAAAATTTGACAAAATTGCCCTCGGGCCCACGTGCCCGGATTCCGAAATTTTTCGAAGATAAAGTTTACCCATAACCTCACGAACTCAAATATATAATTTACTCTTAATTTCATGTCCAAATTCATGGTCAAAATCCATGAATAGTAATTTTCTAGGTTTTCTTCAAACCCCTAAATTTCTACCAATTTACATGCTAAAATCCATACATAATCAATATATTTAACTCAAGATAGGTGGGGTTAGCTTACCTTGCCGTTGATGATGAAAAATCCCCACTTGAAGCTCTCCAAAATCGCCCACTCCAAATGAAAATGGGAGAAAAATGACCATCTTCCGATTTTAAAAGAACACTCTGCCTCCAGCTTTTCTGCACCTGCAGTGCACAAGCCGCACCTGCGGCCCTCGCTTCTGCGGCGCACGTGCCGCTTCTGCGGTCCCAGGCTCTGGGTCAAAAATCACTTCTGCGTTCAGTCCCTCGCTTCTGCGCTTGCACGATGCGGCAAATGCCCCGCATCTGCGGTCCTTTTCTTGGCTGCCCATTCCGCACCTGCGGCCACAACCTCGCAGGTGCGGTTACACCAGATATCAGCTGCCTTAGTTTTTCTTCAAATTCAATGTTCGATCTATTAACCACCTGGAATCCTCCCGAGGCCCCTGGGACCCCGACAAATCATGCCAACCGGTCCCAAAACATATTACGGACTCGCTCGAGGCCTCAAATCATATCAAACAATGCTAGAATCACGAATCACATCCCAAATCAAACTTGATGAACTTGAGACATTCAAACTTCAACATTCGATACCTAAACCTATCAAATCACGCCCGATTGACCTCAAATTTTGCACACAAGTCATATTCGACATTACGGACCTACACCAACTTCCGGAATCGGAATCCGACCACGATATCAAAAAGTCCACTTCCGGTCAAACTTCTCAAAAACCTTCAAATTTCTATCTTTAGCCAAATGACTTCAAAACGACCCACAGACCTCCGAATTCACTTCCGATCGCGCTCCCAATACCAGAATCCCCATACGAAGCTATTCCTAGACTCGGAATCCCAAACGGACATTGATAGCACGTAGATGCATCTCAACCCAAACTTATGAAGTTCTTCCAAAAATGCTAAATTCCACAATTGGTGCCGAAACGTTCCCAGGTCTTCCAAAACTCGATCAGGACATACGCCCAAGTCCGAAATCATCATACGAACCTGCTGGAACCTTCGAATCCCGATTCTGAGGTCGTTTACTCAAAAATCCAATCTTAGTCAAATATTCAAACTTAAAACTTCCGAAATGAGAATTCTCTTTCCAAATCGATTTCGAACTTCCCGGAATTCAATTTCGACCATGCGCACAAGTCATAATACGTTAAATGAAGCTACTCATGGCCTCAAACTGCTGAACAACATGCTAGAGCTCAAAACGACCGGTCGCGTCCTTACAGCATATTTCTAGAGTTATTATTAGTAATCTTAAAGATTCTATATGGTTGTTATAGAGGGGTAATTTACAAAGAGTGTTCTGATATAAATATGGTTGTTGTTGTTATAGGTAAAAAAACTATTATAATAAAGTAAAATATATCTTAAAAAATCTGAGAAAAATATGACTTTTATACTGAATACTGCTATATAGAGATAATCTTATAAAGAGGTTTTACTATACAGTTTTTCAACAAATATTTGATTTATCGCAATAAACATGGGACATGTGCTTTGATTATTCAAATGGTTCCTTGACAATTGTTTTAAAAATTGCATGGGTCGCAGCTGCCTCATTCAAATTCACTTTAGCAACTTTTCCATTGAAAAGTATCATTCTTTTTATAAGAAAAAACGAAGGGAGCCTTGGAGCAGCGGTAAAGTTGTTTTCGTTGACCTATAGATTACTAGTTCGAGCTATGAAAACCTACACTAATACTTGTATTGAAGTAGATTACTGTGACTACCCGGCCGGTCGTCTCATGAGTTACCGCTCCGTTTTCCCCATTTCTGCTTCTATTTGCCTTAATTATCGGTTTTATATGTGATCGGGTTGGTTGGCTCGGGTTCGGAGAGGTTTTGAGAAGGTTTGAGACACTTAGTCTCTTTTAAGAAGGCTTAAGTTGGAAAAGTCAACTGAATGTTGACTTATGTGTTAGAGGGCTCGGATGTGAGTTCTGATGGTTCGGATAGCTTCGGGAGATGATTTGGGACTTAGGAGTGTGATCGGAATGCATTTTGGAGGTCCGGAGTAGATTTAGGCTTGAATTGGCGAAATTGAGTTTTTGGCGTTTTCCGGTTGATAGGTGAGATTTTGATATAGAGGGCGGAATGGAATTCCTGAAGTTGCAGTAGCTTCATTATGGCATTTGGGATGTGTGTGCGAAATTTCAGGTCATTTGGACGTGGTTTGGTTGGGTTTTTGATCAAAAGCGGAATGCGGAAGAATTTAGAACCTTAGGCTTGAATTCGATGAGTTTTGGTGATTTTGATGTTGTTTGAGGTGTTTCGAAGATTGGTACAAGTTTGAATAAGGTTATGGGATATGTTTGTACTTTTGGTTGAGGTCCCAGGGGCCTCGGGGTGATTTCAGATGGTTGACAGAAGAGTTTGAGATTTTGAGAAGTTGCAGATTTTTGCTGCTTCTGGTGTTTCCGCACATGCGGATAGGGGACCGCAGGTGCGATAACCAGATGCGGAAAAGGTGATCGCAGAAGCGGAAAAATGCCTGGGAAGGCAGGAACCGCAGATGCGGTTGTAGGGACCGCACCTGCGAAGGCGCAGATGCGGAATTAGCATCGCAGATGCAGTTTTGGCTGAGTTAAGTGAAAGCCGCAGAAGCGGCTCATTGACCGCAAATGCGGTTGAAGCACTGCAGATGCGGAAATGCCTGGGTCAGAATGTTATGTTTTCTCCTTCGCGATTTTCAGAGGGTTTCTTCACTTTTAATCATGAATTTTGGAGCTTTGGGCGATTTTGAAGAGAGAAAATCATTGTTCTTCATTGAGGTAAGGAATTTGGACCCTAAAACTCGATTATTTGTGATTAAGGAACAAAATATCAGTGTTTAATTCATGAAAACCAGTAGAAAAAGGTGGACTTAGGGCTTGAGATTATGAGACCTTCTCGGGATGATTTGAGGGGTCAAACGAACTCCGATTTTCGAATTCTTTATATGTACGGACTTGTGAGATGATGAAGAACATTTTGGTATAAAGTTTGTCCAGTTCCGGGATGCGGGCCCGGGGGGTCGGGTTTTGACTAATTTCGGATTTTGTGATGTTTTTCGATCATTTTCGAGTGGGCTTCGTCCCTTTAGCATAAATTAATGGTTACGTTCTAATTTTGGTAGATTCGGAGCATCCGGAGATCGATTCGAAGGGCAAAGGCATTGCGAGCTAGATTTCGGGCCGGATTGAGGTGAGTAATGATTTTAAATGTTGTCCTGAGGGTATGAAACCCTGGAATTTCACAGCGTTCAGCTATGTTGAGGTGAGACACACGCTAGATGACGAGCGTGGGGTCGTGCACCGTGTGGGATTGCGACTTAGTCCATCCCGAATGACTATTTTACTGCGTATTTGTCAATTAATTGTTTGATATTATTATATGTTGGGCTAAATGCCATATTTGGGCTTCGTGCCAACTGTTTGAACCCTTAGGGGATTTTTACTGATATTTTCCTCACTAATTGATTTCATACTTGTGCTCAGTCAGGCCATATTTTACTGTTTCAAAAATTCAGCTAAGTTATTCTGTTTTAAACACCTTAAATGATATTTTAAAGATGTTTAATTTGAGCTGAGCTTCATATTTTACTGTTGCCCGAGGGGCTTATGAGATTCTAACTGAGTAAGGCCGAGGGCCTGTATTGTGAGGATACTTTTGGGTCGGGCTGCACACCGCAGCAGTGATATACTGATTATGATAATGAGGCCGAGGGCCTGAGATTGTATGCCACGAGGTGGCTTGAGATTGATATAAGGCCGAGAGCCTGTTTATGAAGACACGAGATGGCTTGATATTGCGCTTGGGCCGTAAGGGGCCACTCCCGGAGTCTGTACACCCCCAGTGAGAGCGGGTACCCATTGTGATATGAGATATAGCCCGAGGGGCTGGTATTGTTCTATGATATTGCCCGAGGGGCTGATTCTATTGCTGTTATTGAGCCCGAGGGGCAATTCTTATGTGTTTATCTTTTCTAGTTGTTTTTTGTGACGACCCAAAGGGTCATCACCGGATTTCTCTCTTTTCCGTGCTTCCGAGGCCTTGAAAACCTCATTTTTTTGCTTGCCTCGATTTGCGTGCGCAGTCCGGGCGCGTAGCCGGAAAGCTTATATGTTAAATTCTGTAAAAAAAATTCAAAATGTGGCTTTAAAATGATTAAAGTTGACTTTGGTCAACATTTTTGGTAAACGGACCCAGACACGTGATTTGACGGTCCCGGAGGGTCCGTAGAAAAAATATGAGACTCGGGCATATGCCCGGAGTCGAATTTCGAGTTCGAGAGCCCGAGAAATGAATTTTTCTCTGAAATTGTTTTTCTGAAATTATTAAGGAAAATGGAAATAAAAATTGATTAAAAGACTATGGTATCGGGCTCGTATTTTGGTTCCGACGCCCGGTACAAGTCTTAAATATGAGTTAAGCACTTTCTGTAAAGTTAAGTCGAAATCGGACGTCATTTGACGTGTTTCGGACCTAAATATCTAAAATTTGAAGTTATGAAGTTTGAAATGAAAATGATGATCTTGAGGCTTGATTCAATGATTTTTGATGTTATTTTGGCGATTTGATCGCTCGAATAAGTTCGTAGGATGTTATTGAGTTAGTGTGTGTGATTGGTTAGGAGCCCTCGGGAGTGAATTGGAGGTGGTTCGGGGTGTTTTTACACTTAGGAAATGTAGCAGGTTTTTGGTTTCAGCTGATGCAGGTGTTTTATTCTACGCGTTCGCGTGGTCTCTTCCGCGTTCGCGTAGCTTTACCCTTTCTTCATCGCGTTCGCATCCCTCGCCTCGCGTTCGCGTAGAGTCATCTGACCCTGAGGGCTTAGCCCTTTTTTTTCTTCGCGTTCGCGGACACTTGACCGCGTTCGCGTAGCTTGCCAGACTCCCTTCACCGCGTTCGTGTTTCCCCTATCGCGTTCACCTATAACAGTTACTGGACCCCAGCAATTTCCTTCTACACGTTCGCGTCTGTCTCCACGCGATCGGGATAGCTTACCCAGTTTATCCTTCGCGAACGCCGCCCCTCTCCCGCAAACGAAGGGCAATTTTGCCCAGCGAATTTTTAAGTTAAAAACAGAACAGTAGCTCGGGATTTTAATAAAAATACACGAACTCCTTTCTTCTCCAAGCTTAGGCGTCCATTGAAGCTTCCTTTCATCAAAACTTCTTGGGTAAGCATTGTTCAACTTGTTTTCTTCAATTTCCTCTATTAATTACTAAATTTCTAGCCCTAAATCATGAAATCAAAGTAGAAATTAGGGGTTTTGGGTAGAGTTAGGGTTTTGAGAATTTTGGGTGATCCAACCTCAATTTGGGGTCGAATCTTAAAACAAATTATATATTTGAACTCGTGGGGTTATGGGTGATTGGGTTTTGGTCCGAGCCTCGTGTTTGGACCATGTGGGACCGGTGTCGAATTTTTGTATTTTTGGAAGAATGCTAGGGACTTCATTTCTAGGCTATGGGATTTTGTTTTTGAGTCTTTATTGATATTATTGAATTAATTATGCCTAGATATCATTGTTTCGGAGTCGGATTGTAGAGGAAAGGCGGTATTTTAGTTGATGTTCTCTGTTGTTATTTCTGTTGCCTTTGTATATATATATCTGCACAGGTTGTTTTTGGTAGGTCCTGTCTAGCCCCGTCGCTACTTCGCCGGGGTTATGCCAGGCACTTACCAGCACATGGGGTCGGTTGTGCTGATGCTACACTTCTGTGCTTTTTGCACAGATTACGGTACCAGAACAGCTTTTGGAGCTCAGCAGTAGGAGCTTACTTCAGTCCGGAGATTCCGAAGGTAGCCTTGCTGGCGTCCGCATGGCCCGAAGTCTCTCTTATCTCTGCCCTTCGTCTGATTTTCCCTTGTATCGGATCAGACAGTACTGTATTCTTATTCAGACTTTGATCGTAGCACTCTTTAGTAGTCCGTGAGCTAGTGACACCAGACTCTGGGTAGAGATTTGTTTTAAACTTCCGCATTTCGATTTTAGTTATATAAACTTAAAGTCTTCCACTTTTATTTAATTGTTTTTGTATATTTATATTGTTGAGAAATTGTCAGAGAATGTTTAAAGTTTGGCTGGCCTAGCTCCGTTAGTAGGCGCCATCACGACTCCCGATGGTGGAAAAATCCGGGTCGTGACAAGTTGGTATCAGAGCTCTAGGTTACATAGGTCTCGCTACTCACGGGCAAACTTAGTAGAGTCTGAGGGATCGATATGGAGACGTCTGTATTTATCCCCCAGAGGCTACGGAGTTAGGAAAAGTTTCACTTTTGTTCTTTCCTGTCGTGCGATTCTGTTTCTCAGATACTGATTGTCCTTCTACTCTGTTCTTTCGCAGATGGCGAGAACACGTGCTTCCTCTTCTACCGCGCCGCAGCCCGAGCCCCCAGCAGCAGCTCCTGCGAAGGGCAGAGGTCGAGGCCGCGCCAGAGGCCGAGGCAGGGGCAGAGCTCAGCCCCGAGCGGCAGTCCCAGAGGTGGAGCCTCATGTTGAATATGATGAGGGGGTTCCAGCCCCAGCAGCTCCGGTGGGCCCAGCTCAGGTCCCAGAGGGGTTCATAGCCACCCCAGTTCTTCAGGACGCTCTGGTCAGATTGGTAGGCTTTGTGGAGAGCGTCACTAGAGCGGGTTTGCTTCCAGTAGCACCAGCCACTTCTCAGGCTGGAGGAGGAGTTCAGACTCCTGCTACGCGTACTCCAGAGTAGGTAGCTCCCCAGGCTCATGTTCCAGTGGTTCAGCCAGCTGTGGCAGTTCAGCCGGGTATTGTCACTCAGACCGGGATGGAGCGGCTATGTCCTCAGATGCTTTGTGGAGGCTTGATAGGTTCTCCAAGCTCTTCATCTCCACATTCAGCGGTGCTTCATCAGAGGATCCCCAGGATTTCTTATTCAGCTGCCATGAGATCCTTAGGACCATGGGTATTGTGGAGACCAATAGGGTCGATTTTGCCACCTTCCGGCTTGCAGGATCCGCCAAGACTTGGTGGAGGGACTATTGCCTATCTAGACCAGCAGGGTCTCCAGCATTGACATGGGATCAGTTTGCAGAGTTGTTTTTGGAGAAGTTTCTCCCAGTTACTCAGCGAGAGGCCCTCCGCAGGCAGTTCGAGCGCCTCCAGCAAGGTACTATGACAGTTACACAGTATGAGACTCGGTTCATTGATTTGGCACGCCATGCTATTGTTATACTCAGCGAGAGAGGGTGCGGAGGTTTATTGATGGATTGATTCAGCCGATCCGTCTCCAGATGGACATGGGAGCTAGTAGTGAGATTTCTTTTCAGGAGGCGGCCAATGCGGCTCGTAGAGTGGAGATGGCTCTTGCACGAGGAGGTGTTCAGGTGTCGGATAAGAGGCCTCGTCATTCTGGTAGGTTCAGTGGTACCTCGTCTGGAGGTAGGGATTCTTATGGTAGAGGCCATCCACCGAGACCCTTTCAGTCAGCACTCCAGGTTTCTCATGGTACTCCAGGCGGTGGTACTCTCAGCAGCATTATTCTGATCAGCAGCCCATCAGCGCACCGCCACTTCAGAGTTTCCGGGGAGGACATTCGGGTCGACAGGGCCAGCAGTCTCAGCAGCCGAGAGCTTGTTATGGTTGTGGTGACCCGAGTCACATTGTCAGATTTTGCCCTCGAGCCTCGGGTAGCTCTCAGCAGCAGGGTTCTCGCCCCATGATTCAGGCACCAGGTGATTCACAGCTTGCCCAGCCAGCTAGAGGCGGGGGTAGGGATCATAGAGGTGGAGGTAGAGACCGTAGAGGTGGAGCTCGGACCGGCAGAGGTAGGGGTCAGCCAGTAGCAGATCGTCCTAGAGACATGGTTCAGGGAGGTGGGGGCCAGCCCCGGTGTTATGCTTTGCCAGCCAGGCCAGAGGCTGAGTCTTCAGATGCTGTTATTACAGGTACTATTCTGGTGTCTGATAGGGATGCTTCAGTGCTATTTGACCCTTGGTCTACGTATTCATATGTGTCGTCCTATTTTGCACCCTACCTGGTTATGCCTAGTGATGCCTTGGGTGTTCCTGTCTATGTATCTACACCGTGGGTGATTCTATAGTGGTCGACCGAGTTCATCGTTCTTGTGTGGTAGTGTTTGAGGGTCTTGAGACCCGTGTTGATTTATTGCTCTTAGACATGGTGGATTTCGATGTTATATTAGGGATGGATTGGTTGTCCCCGTATCATGCTATCTTGGATTGTCACGCCAAGACCGTGACCTTGGCTTTGCCAGATTTGCCCCGATTGGAGTGGAGAGGGACCCCAGGTCATGCCACCCGCAGTGTTATCTCATATGTGAAGGCTCGACGCATGGTCGAGAAGGGGTGTTTAGCTTATCTGGCGTATGTTCTTGATTCCAGCACGGAGGTTCCTTCTATTGATTCTGTTCCTATTGTTCGGGAGTTCCCCGAGGTTTTCCCTTCAGACCTGCCGGGTATGCCGCCCGACAGGGATATAGACTTCTGTATTGATCTAGCCCCAGGCATGCAGCCCATTTCTATTCTGCCGTATCGCATGGCCCCGCCGGAGTTGAAGGAGTTAAAGGATCAGTTGCAAGACTTGCTAGAGAAGGGTTTTATCAGGCCTAGTGTTTCTCCTTGGGGTGCGCCGGTGCTATTTGTGAAGAAAAAGGATGGATCGATGAGGATGTGCATTGATTACCGGCAATTGAACAAAGTGACGATAAAGAACAAGTATCCACTGTCGAGGATTGATGATTTGTTTGACCAGCATCAGGGTGCGAAGGTGTTTTCCAAGATAGACTTGAGATCTGGCTACCATCAGCTGAGGATTAGGGCGTCTGATGTCCCTAAGACAGCATTCCGCACTCGGTATGGACATTATGAGTTTTTGGTCATGTCATTTGGGTTGACCAATGCCCCAGCAGCATTTATGGAGTTGATGAATCGAGGGTTCAGGCCATATTTGGACATGTTCGTGATAGGCTTTATTGATGATATTTTGGTGTACTCCCGCAGCCAGGAGGAGCACGAGCAGCACCTCAGAGTGGTTCTTCAGACTCTGAAGGATAGTCAATTATATGCTAAGTTCTCAAAGTGCGAGTTCTGGTTGAGTTTGGTTGCATTTCTGGGTCATGTCGTATCAGCAGAGGGTATTCAGGTGGACCCGAAGAAGATTGAGGCCGTCAAGAATTGGCCTCGACCAGCATCAGCTACTGAGATTCGGAGCTTTTTGGGGTTAGCAGGTTATTACCGTCGATTCGTGGAGGGATTTTCATCCATTGCATCCCCGATGACCAGATTGACCCAGAAGGGTGCCCAGTTCAGATGGTCAAATGAGTGTGAGGCGAGCTTTCAGAAGCTCAAGGCAGCTCTGACTACGGCACCAGTATTGGTTTTGCCCACAGGTTCAGGGACTTATACAGTTTATTGTGATGCTTCTCGTATTGGGCTTGGTGCGGTATTGATGCAGGATGGCAGAGTCATTGCTTATGCTTCGAGGCAGTTGAAGATCCACGAGAAGAATTATCCGGTTCATGATCTCGAGTTGGCAGCCATTGTTCATGCTTTGAAGATTTGGAGGCATTACCTATATGGTGTGATGTGTGAGGTGTACATTGATCACAAGAGTCTGCAGTACTTGTTCAAGCAGAAGGAGTTGAACTTGAGGCAGAGGAGGTGGTTGGAGCTATTGAAGGATTATGATGTTACTATTTTGTACCACCCGGGGAGAGCCAATATGGTGGCCGATGCATTAAGTAGGAAGTCCGCCAGCATGGGTAGTCTTGCTTATGTTCCGGTCAGCCAGAGACCGCTTGTGTTGGATATTCAGGCCCTGGCCAATCGATTTGTGAGGTTGGACATTTCTGAGCCTAGCAGAGTGTTAGCTTGTATGGTCGTTCGTTCTTTATTATTGGAGCGTATCCGTGATCGGCAGTTTGATGATCCCCATTTGTGTGTCCTGAGAGACACGGTGCAGCGTGGAGGTGCCACGAAGGTGACCTTAGATGATGATGGTGTTTTGAGGTTGCAGGGGCGAGTGTGTGTGCCCAATGTCGATGGGATTCGAGAGTTGATCTTAGCGGAGGCCCATAGTTCTCGGTATTCTATTCACCCGGGCGCCGCGAAGATGTATCAGGACTTGCGGAAGCTTTATTGGCGGCGTAAGATGAAGAAAGATATTACTGCATATGTGGCTCGATGTTTGAACTGTCAGCAGGTTGAGTATGAGCATCAGAGGCCTGGTTGTTTGTTTAAGAGGATTGAGCTTCCCGAGTGGAAGTGGGAGAGGATTACCATGGATTTCGTTACTGGACTTCCGATGACTCGGAAGAAGTTTGTTGCTATTTGGGTCATTGTTGATAGGCTGACCAAGTCAGCGCATTTTATTCCTGTTGCAGCCACTTATTCATCGGAGAGGTTAGCTGAGATCTACATCCGAGAGATTGTTCGCCTTCATGGGGTGCCGGTATCTATTATTTCGGATCGGGGTACGCAGTTTACCTCGCGCTTCTGGAGAGCAGTTCAGCAGAAGTAGGGCACCCAGGTTCAGTTGAGCACAGCGTTCCATCCTCAGACGGACGGCCAGTCTGAGAGGACTATTCAGATATTGGAGGATATGCTCCGAGCTTGTGTCATTGATTTTGGAGGCTCGTGGGACCAGTTTTTGTTTTTAGCAGAGTTCGCCTACAACAACAGCTACCAGTCCAGCATTCAGATGTCTCCATATGAGGCGTTGTATGGTAGGCGATGTCGGTCTCCAGTCGGATGGTTTGAGCCGGGGGAGGCTCGGGCTCAGTCGCGGCAAAAGAGTTATGCGGATCGGAAGGTTCGAGATGTAGCTTTCATGGTTGGTGAGCGGGTCTTGCTCCGAGTGTCGCCTATGAAGGGCGTGATGAGATTTGGGAAGAAGGGCAAGCTTAGCCCTAGGTTCATTGGCCCATTTGAGATTCACAATCGTGTGGGAGAGGTGGCTTACAGACTTGCCTTGCCACCCAGCTTGTCAGCCGTGCATCCAGTGATTCATGTGTCCATGCTTCGGAGGTATCACGGCGATCCAGCCCACGTGTTAGATTTCAGCACTGTCCAGTTGGACAAGGATCTGTCCTACGAGGAGGAGCCGGTAGCTATTGTAGACCGGCAGGTTCGACAGTTGAGGTCGAAGAGTTTTCCTTCAGTGCGTGTCCAGTAGAGAGGTCAGCCTCCTGAGGCATCGACCTGGGAGTCCGAGTCTGATATGCGGGGCCGTTATCCTCATCTATTTCCCGACTCAGGTACTTCTTTCTTTTGTCCGTTCGAGGACAAACGGTTGTTTTAGAGGTGGAGAATGTGACGACCCAAAGGGTTATAACCGGATTTCTCTCTTTTCCGTGCTTTCGAGGCCTTGAAAACCTCATTTTTTTGCTTGCCTCGATTTGCGTGCGTAGTCCGAGCGCGTAGACGGAAAGCTTATATGTTAAATTCTGTAAAAAAAATCTAAATGTGGCTTTAAAATGATTAAAGTTGACTTTGGTCAACATTTTTGGTAAACGGACCCGGACCCGTGAGTTGACGGTCCCGGAGGGTCCGTAGAAAAATATGAGACTCGGGCATATGCCCGGAGTCAAATTTCGAGGTCGAGAGCCAGAGAAATGAATTTTTCTGTGAAATTATTTTTCTGAAATTATTAAGGAAAATGGAATTGAAAATTGATTAAAAGACTATGGTATCGGGCTCGTATTTTGGATCCGACGCCCGATACAAGTCTTAAATATGAGTTAAGTGCTTTCTGTAATGTTTGGTCGAAATCGGACGTCATTTGACGTGTTTCGGACCTAAATATCTAAAATTTGAAGTTATGAAGTTTGAAATGAAAATGATGATCTTGAGGCTTGATTCAATGATTTTTGATGTTATTTTGGCGATTTGATCGCTCGAATAAGTTCGTAGGATATTATTGAGTTAGTGTATGTGATTGGTTAGGAGCCCCGAGGGCTCGGGAGTGAATTAGAGGTGGTTCGGGGTGTTTTTACACTTAGGAAATGTAGCAGGTTTTTGGTTTCAGCTGTTGCAGGTGTTTTATTCTACGCGTTCGCGTGGTCTCTTCCGCGTTCGCGTAGCTTTTGCCTTTCTTCATCGCATTCGCATCCCTCGCCTCGCTTTCGCGTAGAGTCATCTGACCCTGAGGGCTTAGCACTTTTTCTTCTTCGCGTTCGCGGACACTTGACCGCGTTCGCGTAGCTTGCCAGACTCCCTTCACCGCGTTCGCGTTTCCCCTATCCCGTTCGCGTATAACAGTTCCTGGACCCCAGCAATTTCCTTCTACGCGTTCGCGTCTGTCTCCACGCGATCGCAATCGCGATAGCTTACCCAATTTACCCTTCGTGAACGCGGCCCCTCTCCCGCGAACGCGAAGGGCAATTTTGCCCAGCGAATTTTTAAGTTAAAAACAGAATAGTAGCTCGGGATTTTAATAAAAATACACGCACTCCTTTCTTCTCCAAGCACTTAGGCGTCCATTGAAGCTCCCTTTCATCAAAACTTCTTGGGTAAGCATTGTTCAACTTGTTTTCTTCAATTTCCTCTATTAATTACTAAATTCCTAGCCTTAAATCATGAAATCAAAGTAGAAATTAGGGGTTTTGGGTAAAGTTAGGGTTTTGAGAATTTTGGGTGATTCAACCTCAATTTGGGGTCGAATCTTAAAACAAATTATATATTTGAACTCGTGGGGTTATGGGTGATTGGGTTTTGGTCCGAGCCTCGTGTTTGGACCATGTGGGATCGGTGTCGAATTTTTGTATTTTTGGAAGAATGCTAGGGACTTCATTTCTAGGCTATGGGATTTTGTTTTTGAGTCTTTATTGATATTTTTTAATTAATTATGCCTAGATATCATTGTTTCGGAGTCGGAATGTAGAGGAAAGGCGGTATTTAAGGATTGATTGCTATTCTTTGGACCGAGGTAAGTGTTTGATCTAACTTTGGCTTGAGGGAATAGGATTAGAGTATTATTTGCTAATTGCTAAATGTTGAGTACGGTGTATAGGCATGGTGACGAGTATCTATACACCGGTGTCTAGCATGACCGTGAGTCCTTACTTGTGCTTATGTGGGATTCCGTAGTGACTTGTCCTTGTTTAATTGATGGATTCGATATAATGTGAACGATATGAAGAGAAAATATGATTTGTAAACTCCTTGGAGCGTTGGCTCGAATTATGACATGATTAGGACGTAGGAAATGAACGAAAGAGGAAGAGATGTAATTACTCCCTTGCCAGGACGAGTAAGTGATTGTTGTTGTTCCCTTGCGGGGATATTTGGGCTGTTAGTTGTACCCTTGCCGGGTTAAATCGTTATGTTATTGCATTCCCCCTAATGGGGCCTCCTTTAGAAAGATTATATGTATTATTCACTATGAAATGGGATCGTGTGGCACGCCGACCACTTATATATTATAAAATGGGATCGTGTGGCACGCCGAGCACTTATATATTATAAAATGGGATCGTGTGGCACGCCGACCACTTATATATTATAAAATGGGATCGTGTGGCACGCCGACCACTTATATATATGATGAAATGGGATCGTGTGGCACGCCGTCCACTTATGAATTAAGAAATGGGATCGTGTGGCGCGCCGACCACTTATATATGAGCTACGGTATTGAGGTAGTTTCGTCGTTATATCCGTTTCCCTGTATTCACTGTATTTTCCCCGAGCATGCCCCCTTCCCCTTTTTAGTTGATGTTCTCTGTTGTTATTTCTGTTGCCTTTGTATATATATATCTGCACAGGTTGTTTTTGGTAGGTCCTGTCTAGCGTCGTCACTACTTCGCCGGGGTTAGGCCAGGCACTTACCAGCACATGGGGTCGGTTGTGCTGATGCTACACTTCTGTGCTTTTTGCACAGATTACGGTACCGGAGCAGCTTTTGGACCTCAGCAGTAGGAGCGTTGGGAGCTTACTTCAGTCCGGAGATTCCCGAAGTAGCCTTGCTGGCGTCCGCATGGCCCGGAGTCTCTCTTATCTCTACCCTTCGTTTGATTTGCCCTTGTATCGGATCAGACAGTACTGTATTATTATTCAGACTTTGATTGTTGCACTCTTTAGTAGTTCGTGAGCTAGTGACACCAGACACTGGGTAGGGATTTGTTTTAAACTTCCGCATTTCGATTTCAGTTATATAAACTTAAAGTCTTCCACTTTTTATTTAATTGTTTTCGTATATTTATATTGTTGAGAAATTGTCAGAGAATGTTTAAAGTTTGGCTGGCCTAGCTCAGTTAGTAGGCGCCATCACGACTCCCGATGGTGGAAAAATTCGGGTCGTGATATTTTTCCTATATATTGTTTCACTGCTTAGTTATATTTATTGATTTTGTTATGCCTCTTATAGCTTAATGTTGTGATTAACATAATTTTGTATCGCTCAGTCTTCATTTATTTTTATTACTCACTGAGTTGGAGTACTCACTTTACTCCCTGCACCCCTGTATGCAGATTCGGGCACTACAGGTCCTGCTCCTGAGGGTTAGTAGTTCCAGCAGGTCTTCGGAGATTTACTAGGTAGCTGCTTGGCGATTCGCAGCCCACTGCATTCTCCCTCTATCTTAGTTTCTTTGATTCAGTTATGTAGTAGTGGAGTAGACTTTAGACTTTTATTTTTTTGTTTTAGATGCTCGTGACTGGTGACACCCCGATGTCGGGCTGTGTTGGTTTTTATTTTCCGCAAATTATACCGTTAAATGCTTATTTTGGGATTTTATTTCTGATTAAAAACTTAGTGTTTATTATTATTAATTGTTTAAAACGAATTGGAAGTGTGTCGCCTGGCCTTGTCTTCACGAGAGGCGCCATCGCGACCGAGTTGGGTTTAGGGTCGTGACAATTACACTCTTAGGATGCGGTCCTTTTCTAGACTTTATGCAATGCTAGATGTTTTGTGTACCGAACTGTCTTTTTTGTTAAGAAGAAACCCATTTTCTACCGACAAATTTGGAGTCAATTACGCCATAGAAAATATAGTATTTGTTCCATTAGGATTAGAAAAGGAAAAAAGGATTGGACAACTTTTGTTGTTGTTTAATTTTAAAAGTAGGGACAGATTAGTGGTTAGCCGCCAGCATCTAAAAGGAAGTGCTCGATATAAGAAGAGAAAAGCAGCATGTTATAAGGGATTTGCTCGACTTAGGGGTGTTAATGGTATTTGAAAACCGACTAAACCGACCGTACCGAACGAAATCAATTTTTAGATTTCTTTTAATAAAATCATTGGTTTTTAAATAAGTCTATAACCCAACCGATAATTAGGGTAGGTTTTTTATTTTATGAAAATAAACCGAAAAAATACCGAACCGTACTGAATAAATTTACAATGTGAAAATATATTTATATATTAAGTTTAAAAATAATAAAGCATTAAATTTTTTTCTGGAGCCTTGGAATTATGAAATAGTTACAAGCCAATAAGTAATTAAACTTAAAATCCTAATTCCCAAACCTATTATGCTACTCCTATTGAAACTAAATTATTTCTAGCATAGTCACTAGCGAAACACAAGGTATTGTAGCGATTATGAGTAGCAAACTACAATGTATTGAATATGTTTCCTTCCGCATGATTTAGATTTATCTTGTTGAATATTTAATCTTCTATAGACTTTATCTTGAGACCCAGCTTGGTTAATATCTTTCCACTCGTGCGATTTATATTTTTTTTGTATTTGCTTAGTTTCTTTTACGCTGATGTATAATAGTTGATGGATCTATACTCTAGCCATCTTTAAATTTTCTTAATTTATCACCTTTAAACTGTAAAAATATCTAGAGAGTTTTGCTAAGTCCTATAAAAGTACGTATGTTATTGCATTTTACTTCTACTAGTGATTTTTACATGACATTTTAAAAAAAGTTACCAAATATTTACTGAACCTTACCAATACCGAAGAGAAACCGACATGATTGAGACTGTTTCGAAAAGTCTAATTTTGGTTATACATAATAGAATAACCAAAAAATTATTATGGTATAAATTTTATAAAATAACCGGCCGAACCGAACCATTGACACCCCCAGCTCGACTATACCTTTTAGTGATTATGTATTTAATTAATTATCCAACATATATAACATTTTGCGTATTGCAATTTGTTTTAATTTTCCTTTTTGAAATAACATTTTAAATTCGATTATGCGATTGGCAAAACAAGAAAATTCGGCTTAACTTCATGTTTCACTTTTGATTTATTTGCATCATATCTATTTATCTTCATACTAAACAATGGAATTTGCTACCACTGGAAATCAACTTTGGCTCATAAGTAATCATTGACCTCTTAACATTATTGCTGATTGCATGTTGTTGATGTTTAACTAAAGAATTAGATTTTCAGCAAAGTTTATTTTTAGAAGTACTCGGGCTACTGATAATGAAGAAATTTTATATTCTCTCAGTGATAAGAAAGGAAATTAGAATATGAAATAGCAAAGTAATCGATAGAAAACAAAAGAAGTAATTGTATTCCAATAATAATCAGAACGTCCCTTTACAAGTGAAATCCCCTTCCCTTATATAGGAATCTATAAGTACAACGTTTCTTCGCTTTTATGACTGAATCATTATGAACACTAATGATATTAATGAGATGTTATAACTGGCAATTGTAACTGTTCATGAAGATTCTGTAACGTCTATGATCATTGACGCTCATTAATTGACGATTCATGAATCTTCCTTCTTTACTGTCTTGATTCATTATGTGGTGTCTCTTCATATAGCAATTCAGACAAGAGCGACCATACCCCTTTTATCTCGTGGGTGATTTACTCGTACCTATTACGACTCGTGCCTCTTTTAATGCATCTCTCCAACTGTCGCTTTCTTAGTGAACCACGTGTCTTGCCACATCAGCCACATATATAAATCCACGTGTAATATTCACTTTTACCAATACATATAGTTCGCTACTTACCAATTATTCAGCAATTGGATATTTGGAAAGTGGAGATATTTATGGCGGGAATTTTTTGCCGCCATTTCTCATGTATCATTTTGTCTTCTTTAGAACCAACATGTCATATGTCACTTCCATTTAATGTTTGTGACATGTGGCATTCATTGATTGGATCTGCAACTCTTCAGTGGTTTTAAGGCTTTTTTGCGGCTGCATCAATCACAAAGTGACTGTTTTCATTATGACGTTTTCATCATAAACCCCTTCATATGACAGTTGCTTCTTCGTATAAATACCTCTTTATGCCTTTTCTTTCACGAAAACCTTTAATCTACAATATTCTTCTTCCATAATAGTTCTTGTTCATCAGCTCGTATTATTTTCTTATACAACCATGTCTTCTCCAAATCCTAATCCTCGTAGAGTAGTTATAGTAGATGAACATCCCCTTTCATCTGCCCCTATCAGAAGTAGAAGTGGTAGCAGATTACGTAGTTTAGGGTCTGTATCTATTCGTGGTTCTTCTTCTCAACCCAGTGTTACTACCCCTTCGTCTTCTAGAACTAGGGCTTCTTCTTCTCATAGATCCTCCGCTAGAAGTAGGGATTCTAGTGAACCTCTTCGAGAACCCACTGTTGATGATATTGTCCCCGATGAACTTTCCTTCTCTACTGATCGAGAATCAATTAGAAATCAAGTTACATCTATGACTTCCCATGATCGTGTTGATGTTTATGCTTCCCGGATTACTGAGGGCTTGATTTCTCATGTGTGAAAAGAATGCCATTTAAAATCTGATTTCTCAATTTTAGTCCCTAATGCAAATCAAAGGATCACTTTGCCGCGCCCCTTTTTTCTCACGAAATAGGGTTTCGACATTTTGACAACTCCTTTTGAGGGGGTAAGGAAAAGGGAATTGGTTTAGAGTCGCCACCTAACGGATTAAGGTGTGTTAGGGCACCTAGAGCAGATAACTCAAGTTATACCAGTTTACGTCACCAGAGATCGGGTAAGGGCTCGAAATTACCTTGAGGGGAAGGTTTTAGGCACCCCTAGAGGTCCACAATGGTGGATCCTGGCTGAACTTAATTTTATGAATTAGTCTAATAAAGAAGCTAGAGAATAACTTATTAGGGGGTCCTAAATTTTTTAGCCTAAAGGAACACCCCGTGCAACATAAATAATACTTCGTAACTCCTTCGAGATGGGGTGTTACTCATATTATTTAACGGGCACAGACTATCATCTCCTGCTAACCGATTACTATCATTAAGTTATTACCTAAAGTGCTCTAATTGATTCTAGTTCGATTTCTATGCGTGCACTACCCGTCCCTGACCTATAGTCCTGGAGGCATTAGGACTTCTATTTGGGGTGTTCTAGACTAAGCATGGGTTGCTCAAAATTGTAAAATACTAGGCGACAAACAAAACAGTTAGGACTTGCAAATACAAAGCAAATATGGGCTCATGTTAACCTCCGCACATAAACAGCAAATGCACGCAATTAATTAGCAGGTTTTATTGATCGCAGAATCCTATAGACAGGATATCTATGTGAGAAGACAAGCGAGCAGTGATATACAGAATCAGTTTCATTAATGCGAGTGTTAAGGCCTATTATTTTTCCTACTGATTTTAATGAATATCGTCTGGGTACTTCAAACAGTAACGCATCACGCATACAAAATCCAGAATTATTATTAAGCCCTATAGGTATATTGTCTAAGTGATTGACAGTGGCGGTTATATCCAGAACCAATTAATAGAATCCTATAGACATGATTTCTAATGTCGAACTGACTTAAATTCTATAGGCATGATCTCTAGGTTTGAAACTGATTTTAGTTTTTATTCCTACGGGCATGATATCTATTGAGCAGTAATACGGGCAGAAGTTGTACATATTACTAGAAAATAATTAAATCAAACATTGAGGTTCTGTAGGCATGATTGCTAACACATATTTATTGAACAAGTTAATGCAACTTATAGGCAGGATTTCTAATATGCAAATATAATCCTATAGGCAGGCTTGCTAATATGCAAATATAGAACTCAGAATCAACATCACCAACGAAAGTCATATAGGCAGGATTTCTAAAACACATTGCAGAACTTAACAGTTTTGACAAATGAGCAGAATTATTAGCATAGATGAATCCCTATATGTAGGATTTCTACCCAGTTTAACAAAAGGAAATAAGAAGCTCCCCCCGATTTTACTAAATACCCTAGAATCTATTTATTACAGAGTTGTTGCAGACCAGAATAGCAAACAAATTACATAATAATAATAAGATACACTATAGGGAGCCTTCATTAGGCCCAAATAAACCTGGGAATCAGGCCTTCAAACCAATCAACTTCGAGGCTCAATTCATAAGTAAAGCATAGCCAAATACGAATGTCTCATCCATAACAAATGTAGAACCAGGTTTTCAATGTGTCAAAGTTCCCAAGGGCCTCAGGGACCTAGGAAAATGCTCACACCAAAACCACACACTCAGAAATGTTTTAAAAGAGATCAGGAACCAGTTCCCAGTGCGCCAGAGTTCACAGGAGTCTCACATGGACCCTAAGCAGTGCTCACACTAGGGTGGTTGGGATAGAACCTAAGGGACTAAGAGTGGAAGTTTTCAAAAGAGCAACAGCATATAAAGGGAGACAGATTTAAACAGTTTTGATTTCAGAAGAAAACAAAGTTTAAGACATGGAACTTGTAGACAGAACTGCACCCAGAAAACAAGCAAGGTTTATGCTCAAACACACAGTTCAAATGAGTTGAAGTCTGGTTAACAGTCTAGTTAAGCTAGGTGTTCAATGCTAGCATTTAGGACAACCTTGTTTAATCACAGAAGCAATTAGGCAAAACAGTCAGGTTATCACATGCATTCAAAGGGATACCAGACATGTTAGCAACAAATTGACAGGGCATATGAATTAAGTAACTAATCTGTAAAGTTAGGATAAATTAACTAATTACACGTAGCTAGTACCCTAAAAATGCAGATTTCAGAAAAGGTGCAGGATTAGCAAACAGTGTGCATGGATAAGTTAAACATTAAGCTAGTTTTTTTTAAAAAGGATTCATATAACCAATTAACGATGTCACTCATGGAGGGTAGATGAAATCATAGAATCATATAAAATAGCAGAATCATACTCAGAGTTTAAACAGGCTGGTCGAACAACACATATTATGAAACATGGAGAATAAAGTGCCAAGGGAGAATGTAGTACCAGTTAGGCAGGAAAGAAAAGTAAATACACCACAGTAGTTGAGTCTAGAGTCACTTGGCCTTGGCTTTGAGCCAGCCAAAACCAGAAACAAACGAGCACAAAATTAGAGTAAAAAACTAATTTTTTTAGTGAGAGTTTTGAGAGTTCAAGTCTTGTCCCAAGGGAGAGGGGAAAGGGTTTAAATAGTATTCAATTAGGCAAACAAATAAGGGAAGAAATCAAACATACACAAATAAGGAAAGAAATTAATCCCAGAATCAATTGTATAGAGTTCGGTAAGTTAACAGAGCATACTAGCATGTAATCAGGCGAGTAACACTTAGAATAAGGAAAATATCATATGGAATCAATTAACAATCAGTTTCAAGGCAAAATAAGGTAAAGTAATAAAGAAAACAAGATAGATTGAACAGAAATAAGGAAAATATTATGTTAGTTTATATGAGTCCACCAAACTGTAGAGTACATGGTCCTTTATGAGTTTTCACTGAGAATACTAATGAAACAGTAAGTAACTGAGACAAGGGATTTTTTACGTGGAAAAATCCCACTCAAGGGGACAAAAACCACGACCTACACTTGTAGGATTTCAACTTCACTAACTTGTAAACGCACTATTACAAGCCACCTCGTAACGACTCTATTACAAAGACTTCAACTCAACTAACTTGTGATACACTTACCACAAGCCACTTTGTCACTCACTAGTTACAAAGACTTCAACTAAACTAACTTGTGATACACTTACCACAAGCCACTTTGTCACTCACTAGTTACAAAGACTTTAACTTATGACTAACTCTAGTCACAACACAAACTCAGAAAGTTTATGGTTTTACAAAGGGGTTCCTAAGCAACGCTTCTAGCTAAGCAATTTAGGAATTACAATAAGAACAATCACAAAGTTAGAACTCAACTAAGGACAACAAAAATACTCGATTTAGGAACTGGTCCGTAGTAGAGTTTAACTTTGTTCTTCAAGCTCTTGAGTAAGTTTGTTAAATCATCAAAACACAAGCCAAAGACATTAAAACCCCATCAATTTCCCCCTTTTTGATGATGACAAACTTAGACACTTAGAACATGTATTTAGAGCAAAATGGAACCAGATGAAGTAACAGGAACTTCACAAGTTCCCCCTAACTTTAGGCTTCCCCCTTAATCAGATCTCTGATGCATTTAAACTTCCCCCTTTTGGCATCAATAAAAAGACACAAGCATGCAAACAGCATAAAGAAGTCTAGCCAAGCTACCCCATGCCACATATGTGCACACAACATGGTAGAGAAGAGAAACAGAGAGTACAAGCGATGAGATAATAACAGAAGATAGATTTTTTATATATAAAACATATGCCTGATAAAACAGGCAGCATTGGACTTTAAAAACGGGAGCAGTACTGTTATATCCCAACCACATCAAAAGAAAAAAAACAAAACAACAGCCAAATAAAAAAGCTAACAAGAAAGTATCCAAAAACTGGTCACTAAAGGGGTTACTTAGGGGGCACTAGGAGCAGAGGGCTTGGAAGCTGCAGCAAGAGTTTGGAGAACTAGGTCTATTCGGGCATTGGCCGACTTTTTCTCATTGAGCAGTTCTGCTTTCAGGTTCTCCACTTGTGCCCTGAGATCAGCATTCTCTTTTGTCAAACGAGCCACTTCATCATTTGACTCTGGAGCCCCTTGGGCTTGCTGACCTTCCAGGATAGCATTCCTCAGTTGCATTATTTTGAGCATTAATGAGCTGTGAGATGGTTGATATACTGCCTACCCCCCCCCCCCCAATTCTTTTCTATGCACTCGCATTCTTGCAACATTGTCTGTGAGAAAGTCTGCTTCTTGGTTCCTACCTTAGCGGCACTTTGAAAAACTTAAACACTTGCGTAAGCAGAAATCCGTATGGAAGAAGATGATTACCATCCTTGAAGGTTGCTACTTTTTGCATGTGTTCGATCATAATAGCAGGCAGGCTAATAGGGTTAAAGCTATCCAGTTGCTCCATCAAAAACAGGTCAGACTTAGAGGTCATGCATCTCCTCTCAGCACGAGGCAACAGAACTTTGTTTACCAACTTGAAGAGCAACTGATAAACAGGGAGTAATGCCTTATTGTGGATCTGGTCCCCCTTTTGGTTCGCATTGTCCTTTACCACAGCATTTCGGAATATATTGACACGCATCCTTCATACCAGACACACAATCCATAGGGACCTTGAGAATATCCCCAAGCAAACTCACGTCAAACACAATGTCCACATTATTCACCAAGGCACAGATATAGCCGGTATCAACGGGAAAGAGGCTGGCATAAAAGCTTTGAACCTCATTCTGATACACTTTGGGTGCATCCATGTGAAATAGATGCCCCCATCATTGAAACTCCACCATTGAGAGAACTTGCCGCATACCAGCCATATCAGAGATCGCTGGGTCAAAAGTACGACCCAGCAGAACCTTTTGGTGCCTGAGGCATTCTGAAGCAGAACTACTTTCACTCTTCAACTTTTTCACAGAACCAGGTTCCTTAACGGTTTCAGACTTTCATTTGCCAGACTTCATACTACTAGATTTTGCTTTTCCCTTAGACTTGACCAACACATCCTCATCAGAAGCGGAGAGCTCACTCACAACATCTTTCACCTTGGAACTTGGGGTTGTAGCCTTCTCTATGGAAACAGATCCCTTCTTCTTCTCGGACCTTCTCACTAAGGAACTGGGTTCCTCAGCTGTTTCTTCTTTATCCTCCACTACTGGAACATCCTTATCACACACAATAACATAGTCTTTCACCAACCTCCTCCTGTTCTTTTTACTACTTTTTCTGATCTTTTGAAGAGTAGAGTCATAGGCTACCTTTGCTTGCAACCTGGTGGTAGGTCGCTTAGTAGAAGACTCAGGAGTGGACATCGCCTTTCACTTGACTATGAAAGCATCAAGAAGAAGGTTGTCTAGATCCTCCTCATCACTGGACCCCAGCTCAGGGACTTGAATATCCAAGGGCGCAACAGCAAATGCAGGAGCAGAACTGGCCTGGCAGTGAGAACCCTGACCTGTTTCCTCCGAAGAGGGGTCAGGTTCCTCACATGAGGGCTTAGTAGTTTCTACTAGTGCTGAGCCCTCAACAGTCACTATGGCTCCTTCTTCCCCTGTACCCTGTATCTCGTTTCTCTGAGACACTATCTCATGCAGGACGCCGTCAGCAGATACCACAAAGATGGTTATGACATTTTCTTCCTTAATAGGCTCTACTGCCACCACAGAATCTATAGCGACAATCGCGGAAACCTCTGTGACCTCAGGATTATGACCTTGTTCTCCATTTTTTCTTTGATCAATGGGAACCTCAGAAGATAGAGAGGACGGATCAACAATTTTAGGGGTTTCTGGGATGGAGAGAGATGGGGAATCTGGGTTAGGGGTGATTTCAGCGGTGAGAGCAGGAGTGTTACAGAGGACTCAGTGGGGACGGAGGACTCCATGGGTTTTTCTATATCAAAGACGACCGAGGTAAGGATTTCGGAGTTTGTGTCAGCCATTGAAGAGCTGGAGAGAAGGTGCTTTGAAGAAGTTCTAATGGAGGACTTATGGTCTGTGGAGAGAAGAGAAGGGTTTTATTAAGAGTGGATAATTATGAAGAGAGAGATAGGAACCGGTTCTAAAACGGCGGTTGTGCTTAGTGAAATGCAACGTTTTAGAGGGAGATGGAACAATTTGAAGTGAAGAGACGTGACAGCAGGGTCTGAAAAGGTGGATGACATGGCAGTTGATTTTTGTACCTTTTCAAGACGTGTATTAAAGAATGCACAGAACTACTAACCTTTGGTACTCATCATGTGTGTTTACCTGTTATTTGAAAATATTCATTTTGGCATTCATAAACTCCTTGTGCAACATCTCTAAATTGACCATTCAACAACCCATCAATGTCATCATACGAATTATCTTCATCCATATCATCATCAACATCCATTGGGATTTCCCATTCCCTATGATTAATCCATCTTGTATAACCTTTAACAAAACCGTAGCATATTAAATGATCATATACTACATTCCTTCGACACCAAGGGATGTTACAACACTTTGCACACGCGCATTGAATTTCTTCGCGTAAGGGGCCCCTCCCGGAGTCTGCACACCCCCAGTGAGCGTCGTTGACGTTAGATAAATGGAGCGGGCTGCACGGCCGCAGCGGGGTACTGGAGAGTACCGGTTTATGTGTTGCATTGCATATTTTAATTGTCATTTATTCTTTATCTGTTGTGGTATTATTATAATTGTCCTCGTTGTTTTACTGTATTTATAGCATTACCTTGTGTTTATTTGGGATTTATTATCCTCAGACATTATTTATATTTATTACTTTCTGGGTTGGAAGTACTCACAATACTCCCTGCACCTTGTGTGCAGATTCAGGTACACCACAGGGTGAGTGAGGACTTGTTGGCTGAGCAGCGTTTATCCGGGAGTATCGAGGTAGCTGCATGGCGTTCGCAGCCTTGATCTCTCCCATCTATCTTTATCCTTTTATTCGTATTTTCTTTCCTAGACAGACTTGTGATTAGGTGAATATTTTGTATTAGAGGCTCATGTTCGTGACACCAGATCTGTGGGCTATGCGAATGTTAGAAATTATTTTAGAGATTCCGCATTTAAATTGTTATTTTACTTGTGAATATTTATTTATCCATATAGGTTATTTGGTTAAGGTTGTGTAAATGGTCGGGCTTGCCTAGCAGTGTGTTGGGCGTCATCACGACCGGGGTTTGGGTCGTGACGCTATCAGCTTTTCTCTTTGATGAGGAACTCAAAATCATCTCTTGAGCCATAGACAGAGAAAGTTTTGAAGCAACAATAAATGCGGCGCTAACACCCCGAATGAGAAATCCTAACGAAGAAAGAAGTTAGTAAATTTTCAAGTGAATATGGAAGCAAGGTGGAAAATTAACAGGAAGGATACCATGAGTCTTCACTTTCCAACCTAACCTATTAGAAAGGTACTTCCAAGACCTTCCTTCCATAGTAGCAACAGTCAACAATTTTCCTACCCAACCACGGAAGTCTGGAATCTTCTCAACAACTTCCGTGGTTGCATATATATACATATATATATATATATATATATATATATATATACATATATATATATATATGTATATGTATATGTATATGTATATATATATACACATACAATCAGGAGATTGTAAGTTCTTGTTTCATCAATAGAAAAAGAAGAAGAAGGAAAAAAAACTTACGTAAAAAGTTCTATTTTTCTGGAAAAGGCATGTTCTCTTCACCCACTAAGCCTTTTGCGGGAGCAGCAATGAAACGGGCATACCGGCCACAATCCCTATCATCTTCAGGGCTAACCAAAACCCTAAGAACTTCCTGCGAATCAAAATACGTTACCTTTACTTTCCAGATACTGATACATAGAATCCCATAATTAACATAAAAATACCACAAGTCTTGACCCTTTTTCCAATAAAAACACAGTCTCTAACCACATACACAACCTTAAGACACCTGATTGTTACATGTAGAATCTTGAACACATTAAAACCATTCTCGAGGGTCATTTACTTCTTATTCAAACTGCAATTCATCTGATTAAACGAACATAACCACCCGTGCCTCATTAGCACTCTGACACCGCAGGATATGACCTCATCCCAATACAAACAAACATCTTCCTGCTCCATGCACCGAGCATTCTTTACCAACAACAGCTTAAGACATCCTGTGATTCTCACACATCTACGAAGCACCATATAACCTTTGTCAAAATTTTGCTTCACTCGTGCCATCCTCGGCTCAATTTCCGCAACCAGAACAGATTCACCAGCATGCCTCAAACCGGAACCAACATAGCACATAACCGTACAATTAGCTAATCAATAGCAAAATCCCCAACTTGGCTCGAAGCCATAGATCAAAACACTCCCAACAACTCATAACGCACATACTCCATTGCTGCCTTAATACCATTGTGAGATTAAACTCAATCCTTCATAAGCTTGTGGAAACACAAATCATCTAGAATTTTTGTTTTGCAAATCTCGCATTCACTCACACAACAGTTAAGCCCACTCTCTAGGCGATCCAATTTAGATGTCAACACATTTTCTTCACTTGTAAATGAGATCTTCTAATAGATAACATAAGGATCACACAACTTTAGAACACTCTGCAGGAAATGACCCACCTGCTTTGCCTCCAACTACCATTTCTGTATACCCTCCACCGTCCTAAATTGTACGCAGTCGCTTAGTCTTCCTGAGTTTGAACTCATACCGCAACATAAACTCACAGATTACATCTCGCCCCTCGATCGGGGAATCACAAGCCATCAAGGCACATCTGATATTGAGCGCTCACGCGCGCGTACGAACACGTGGAAGGAATTTCAAGAGTTTCTTTTAAAGTTGAATCAAGGACGCACGATAAGAATTCAAGAATGTGAAGTTTTCCTAAAGGTTCTGCAGCCTCTCGAGGATAAGTACAGACGTCTCCGTACCGATCCACGAGACTCTACTAAACCGGCTCATGACTCGCGAGACCAAGTAACCTAGGCTCTCATACCACCTTGTCACGACCCAAACCCCGGTCGTGATGGCGCCCAACACACTGCTAGGCAAGCCCGACCATTTACACAACCTTAACCAAATAACCTAGATGGATAAATAAATATTCACAAGTAAAATAACAATTTAAATGCAGAATCTCTAAAATAATTTCTAACATCCGAAAAACCCAAAATAAAATACTAAATAGCCCACAGATCTGGTGTCACGAATATGAGCCTCTAATACAAAATATTCACCTAATCACAAGTCTGTCTAGGAAAGAAAATACGAATAAAAGGATAAAGATAGATGGGAGAGATCAAGGCTGTGAACGCCATGCAGCTATCTCGATACTCCCGGATAAACGTTGCTCAGCCAACAAGTCCTCACTCACCCTGTGGTGTACCTGAATCTGCACACAAGGTGCAGGGAGTATTGTGAGTACTTCCAACCCAGAAAGTAATAAATATAAATAATGTCTGAGGATAATAAATCCCAAATAAACACAAGGTAAAGCTATAAATACAGTAAAACAGCGAGGACAATTATAATAATACCACAACAGATAAAGAATAAATGACAATTAAAATATGCAATGCAACACATAAACCGGTACTCTCCAGTACCCCGCTGCGGCCGTGCAGCCCGCTCCATTTATTTAACGTCGACGGCGCTCACTGGGGGTGTGCATACTCCGGGAGGGGTCCCTTACGGCCCAAGCGCAATAATAAGCCATCTCATGGCATCAATCAGGCCCTTGGCCTCATATCAATATCATTATCATACCACTGCGGCGTGCAGTCCGTTCCCATACTCAGTCCAAAATCACATAAGCCTTTCGGCACAATAGTATATAAATATTCAGCCCAAACTTCATTTAAAAATATTACTTTAGTTTCTACTTTTAGAAAAATGGCTGAGTTGAAAAAATAGTGTTAAATACCAGGACTGAGTTCAATATCTAAAAATATGGTAAGAAACCAGTAAAAATAATCCCTGAAGGATTCAAGTAGTTGGCACGAAGCCCAATTATAACAATTAATCCATTTTTATAAGGATATCACAAAAACTACAATCAATTAGGTAGTAATTTTATTAAGCGGGACGGACCAAGTCATAATCCCCAACAGTGCTCTACCCCACGCCTGTTATCCGACGTGCAAGTCACCTCACATAGCACTACATTGTGCAAATTCGGGGTTTCAAACCCTCAACACAGCATTTACATTTATTACTAACCTTAAGCTGGCCAAAGTCCTAGCTTGCTATGCCCTTGCCTTTCAAATTAACCTCCTCGTGCGTCGAATCTGACCAAAACCACAACGAATACGTCACAATAGGCTAAGGGAACATAACCCAATCGAAAACACTCGAAAAATATCGATAATCACGAAATTTGCAAAACCCGAGCCCCGGGCCCACTTCTCGAAAAATTAGAAAATTAACATCACCGGATTCCTCATCTCGCCACGAGTCTATACATACCAAAATCTCTCAAATCGGACCACAAATGGCCCCTCAAATCTCAAATTTAGAATTTCAAACTCAAGCCCTAATTTCCTACAATTTGGCTATATTATCATGAATTTCAAGGATGATTCTACAATAAAATCATGTTTTTAACTCATAAAACTTACCTTCAATCGATCCCAGTTGACACTTTCTTCAATCCCCGTCCAAAAGCTCTCAACAATGCCCAAGAATGGTGGAAAAATGGGTTGGGTTCGCGGATGAAATGTTTTAAAACATTCTGTCCGGGCACTGTAGCTAACACTATGCGATCGCATCCAAGCTCCTGCGATCGCATAGCACAAATTTTCCAGGCCTCCAAAATACCCTATGCGATCGCAACTGAACCTCTGCGATCGCAATGCACCATCCAACGACACTGTGCGATCGCAACACTTCTGATGCGATCGCATAGCACAACCAAACAGCCCCTATAATTCCTTCTATGCGATCGCAGCCCTTGCTATGCGATCGCATAGAGCAAAATTGCTCTGCACTGACTGCTGTATTTCTTCAGCATTTTCAAACTTCAATAATTCCTGTTAGCCATCCGAAATCACCCCGAGGCCCCTGGGACCTCAACCAAAAGCACCAACACATCCTATAACATCATCCAAACTTGTTCCAATCATAAAAACACCTCAAACAACACTAAAACCATCATTTCTCATCGAATTCAAGCCTAAGTTCTTCAAAAACTTCCGAAATACGCATTCGATCAAAAACCCAACCAAATCACCTCCGAATGACCTGAAATTTTGCACACACATCCCAAATCACCTAACGAAACTATTGCAACTCTCAGAATTCCATTCCGACCCTCAGATCAAAATCTCACCTATCAACCGGAATTTGCCAAAATACTAACTTCGCCAATTCAACCCTAATTCTACACCGGACCTCCAAAATTTCTTCTGATCACACTCCTAAGTCACAAATCATCCCCCGAAGCTAACGAATTATCAGAATTCATATCCGAGCCCTCTAACACATAAGTCAACGTCCGGTTGACTTTTCTAAAACAAACCTTCCTTAAAGAGACTAAGTGTCTCATTTCCTTCAAAAAATCAACCCAATTCAACTCGTTCACACAAGACACTGATAATGAAGCATAACGAAGCAGGAAATGGGGGAAACAGAACGGTTCTCACGTGACGACGGGTCGGGTCGTCACAGATAGAGCACACGATTTCGAGGGTGAAGAGGAACAAGAGGAGGGCTTGTTAGTTCGTAGGCCTCGAGCTAGGAGACGTGTTATTTTGGATGACGAAGCCACTCCTTCCCCAAGTTTAGTTCCCATGCACGAGCCCGAAAGTACGACTTTGGTGAGCTCCGATGAAGAAATGCCTGCTGCACCCCGTGACTCTACAGAACAGCTTTTTTCTCATGGGTTTGATAGTGAAGATTTCTACTTTGTTTCTAAGGAAGCGCCTCTTGCCTCTTTCCCAGTATCTGTTCCAGTTGATCCTTAGTTCTCCGCACCTGTTGCTGCTGCTACTGCTCTGCCCGTGGCTGTTTTGACCCCCTCAACTGCCCCTATTGTTACAACCTCTCATGTTCAAGTTGGTTCTTCCAGTAACAGTAGGGTAATGAAAAAAGTTACCATCGAAGTCCCTGAGGATGATAATCTTCTAAAGAAATCTGGCCAAGCCGATGTATGGGTAAAACCGTTGATTAGCCCAGTTGAGAAGTCCAAATTGGAAAGCCACAGCTCTTTAATGTGGATGAATGATTGTCCATTCATCTTTAAAGGTATAAGCCTTTGCTTTTTATTTTGCATGTGACTTTCTTTTCATTTGTATTTGGTAATCACATTGTCCTTCTCCTCGTGTAGATCAACCTAATTGGCACAGAGCTGATGAAGAGGGTCGTCCATACTGAGCAATTAATGAATGACTATCGCACTGAAGCAGACAACTGGAAGGAACAGTTTGATGGCCTTAATCTTGAGAAAGAAGTTTTAGATGAGGAGAAGTGTACCTTGGAGTAACAAGTGAAGGTAATGGCAGCAGAGTTGGCAATTGAGAAGGCTTCTTCTAGACAAGTGGGCAAGGATAAAGACTTCCTCGAGTCTTCATTTGCCGAGCAGCTTTCCAAAGCCACTGAAGAAATTAGAGTTTTGGAAGAACTGCTGAACCAAAAGGAAGTTTACGTCGGGGAGATTGTTCAAACGCTCACCCAAACTCAAGAAGATCTCCGTGTGTCTTCTAACAAAGTTCAGTTTTTAGAGAGGTCACTCGCCCCCTTACAAGCTTCTTATGATGCTTCTTTGACTGAAAAGTAAGAGCTAAGTGCCGAAATTGAGCAGTGGGAGAGGGATTATGAAGCCCTTGAGGACAAAGCTACTGTTGATGTTAGTTGGGCTTTCTTGAACACGCGCCTCAAAACTTTAATGGAGGCAAGCTAGGAAGGCTTTGACTTAGCTGCTAAAATTGCAAAAACTAAAGAAACTATTGAGAAAACTTAGCAGAGTCAAAACTTTTCTTCACCTGAGGTAGACATTCCCGTGGGTGATGAACTTACTCCTGGTGAAGCTGTTGTTCAAACCTCTTCTGCTCAACTTGAACCTCCTGCTGCTGATGATGCCATCTTGAATCCTTCTAATAATACTAGTTCAGAACCTGCCCCATAGTGAAAGTTTGATTGAAAAGTTTTTTTTTTGGTGTGATGTTTGGGAAGTTTACCCCTGGTCCATTTTGAGGTTTAGTAATGATTGGAAAGTTTTACCCCTGGTCTGTTTTGGGGTTTTGTATCAAATAGTTAGGTTGGAACTAAGTTTATACTTAGTTTTAACCAAGTTTATATAATATTACTTTTCTAATTTTTGTCCAACTCTTATAATATCTTATTTTGAGTTTCTGTTCTACTCTCTTATTGGTTTACCCTTGTCTTATTTCTGGGTTTGAAGACAAATGTTTTCCTTATGTTTACAAAGTTTAATATATAAATTTTGACTTTATTTTCCGACTGATCAGCCTTTATACAAAGTCACGAAGTTCATACTTCGTGACTTTTTTTGAATAATCACGAATTATAAAAGATGGCCTTTTATTAACGACACTTAATGAAGAAGGCGTCTCATCTTCATATTGGTGTAAACATACGAAAGAAGAAGTAGGAACATACATATTTCTTTGAATAATTTGAGGAAGTTATGTATTCTTGAACTTTCAAACTGTATACTTTTCATGTATTCAAGTAACATCTACAACTCTTTCATAATTATTTTTTTATAACAAATTTTACAAAATTCAAGGGTATATCTTGCAACCCACAACTAAATACTGCCTTTAACCTAGATATTCATAAGATTTTGTAATTTACATCTGCGAGTGTATACTTCATCATAGGTTTTTGAATCAGGCTTGTGTTTTGGCTCGCGATTTGCTCTTAACTTTTGATTTGTTGGCTAGATTGCCTCAGGCTTGATTAGAATTCTGACTTTTCTAGCCTTTTGTGCCTTCCCCATATATAGTCCCCCAAGTGTTAGAGCTTTGAAGTATAAAATCTCGAGCACTTGATTATTCCTTCCATGTGGTCAATTTACTGCAAAAGGAAAAACATACAGGACTTGGAGGTATATATATTTTTTAGATGATGACTGCTTAACACTTTTATTTCCATCAGCAAGTTTGTAACCCAGATCGGGGATGATTTTGCATCCCGCGTGTCTTTTAGGTCTAAAGTCATCATTTGGTGTGGGCTAGCTTTGTGCCTATCATCTAAAATGGTTAGTATAATTAAAAAGAATATATCTAAACCTTGCATAAAAGATACCTGACCGAGGGTTTTCCCTTTCAGAAGTAATACTTCTTCAAATGAACAGCATTCCAATTTGATGGGAGTATTTTGCCGTCCATTGTCTCTAACTCATATACACCATTTCCAGCAATACCTCGAATCATGTAAGGCCTTCCCAATTTGGACTCAATTTTCCTGCATTGGCCGCTTTGATGATTGAAAAACTTTTTTGAGTACAAATTCCCCAATCTTGAAGTACCTAAGATGAGCTTTCCGATTGTAATATCGCTCAATAATTTGCTTCTATGCTGCCATCCTTATCAGAGCTGTTTCTGTCCTTTCTTCAAGCAAATCGAGATTTATTCGCATCTCTTCCTGATTTGATTCTTCGGTTGCTTGGGTGTATCTCATACTTGGTTCACCTATTTCAACTGGAATTAAGGCTTCAGCACCATACACAAGTGAGAACGAAGTCTCTCTCGTACATGTTTTTGTTGTCGTGCGGTAAGCCCATAAGACTCCTGGTAACACTTCTGGCCACCTTCCTTTTGACTCCTCTAATATTTTCTTTAGGTTATTAATAATAACCTTGTTTGTTGATTCAGCTTGTCCATTGGCCACAGGATGATAAGGTGTTGAAGTTATCCTTTTAATCTGCCAACTCTGAAATAATTCTGTGATTTTAGAACCTATGAATTGCGGGCCCTTATCACACACGATTTGTTTTGGAACTCCAAACCGGCATATGATGTTTCTCCAAATGAAGTCCCTGACTTCTTTTTCCCGTACCTATTTGAAGGCACCTGCTTCTACCCACTAAGTAAAATAATCAGTTAGTACTAGTAAAAATTGCACCTTTCCTTTGGCTTCTGGTAGCGGACCCACGATATCCATCCTCCACTTCATGAAAGGCCACGGTGCAATAACCGGATGTAATAACTCTACTGGGCAACGCATGTTGTTATCATATCGTTGGCATTTGTCACATTTGGCCATAAAGCTTTCCGCATCTGCTTCCATTTTTGGCCAATCATATCCTGCTATAATTAGAGTTTTTTACCAAGGATCTTCCTCCTGCGTGATTTCCACAGTGTCCCTCATGTGATTCTCTCATCACATACTCTGTTTGAGAAGGTCCAAGACACCTTGCTACGGGTCTACCGAACATTTTTCGATACGGGCAGCTTTTTGTCGAAGTGTCTGAGCCTTTTTCTTATCTTCGGGTAGAATCCCATACTGCAAAAAATAAATGATCTCGTTTCTCTAATCCCAAGTTAAATTATTGAAATTTACCTCGTTTTGTCCTGATCGAGTTTCGCATGAAACAAATGTATTACGAAAGCGTTCTCTTCATTTGTAACTTCTACAGCAGATGCGAGATTAGCCAGCGCGTATGCTTCAGCATTTTCTTCCCTGGGTATTTGCACGATTTTCCAAGATTGGAATTGTCTGATTAAATCTCGTGCCTTTTCCAAATATTGTTGCATCCTCGCCTCTCTAGCTATATAAGTCCCATGCATTTGATTAACTACAAGCTGCAAGTCGCTCTTGATTACAACATGCTCTATTCCGAGCTCTCGTGCCAATTCTAGACCTCCAATTACAGCTTCATATTCTGCTTCATTGTTAGTAATGGGATGGCGCTTTTGGCTTGCCTTATAGTTTCTCCCGAAGGTTGGATTAGAACAATGTCTAAACCCGTTCCTTTAGCATTTGAGGAGCCATCAGTAAATAGGGTCCAAGTCAGCTCCGTTGAATACCTGCAGTTCCTTTTCTGCTTCTGTTACTATTCCTGGGCTAAAGTCTGCCACGAAATCTGCTAAAACATGTGATTTTATCGCAGTTCTAGGTTGATATGTGATATCATATTCACTTAGTTCTATAGCCCACTTGGCTAATCTACCTGATAATTCTTGCTTATGCAATATATTTCGTAAGGGGTAAGCGGTCACTACAGAGATAGGGTGACACTGAAAATAAGGCCTCAACTTTCTAGATGTCATTAATAGCGCTAAAGCAAGTTTTTCTAATTGAGGATGTCAAGTTTCAGAATCCAATAAGGAATTGCTAACATAATAAATTGGAGATTCTTTACCTTTGTCTTCTCGAACTAATACTGCACTTACCGCCATTTCTGACAAAGCGAGATAGATGAGTAGCCTTTCTCCATCCATTGGTTTAGCCAGCAACGGTGGATTTGACAAGTATGTTTTTAGATTTTTGAGTGCTTGTTGGCATTCCTCAGTCCACTCAAATTGGCTTTACTTTTTCAACACTGAAAAGAACTTAAAACTTTTCTCCGACGATTTAGAAATAAACCTTCCCAATGCTGCTATCCTACCTGTCAACCTCTGCACCTTTTTTTATTTCTCATGAGTATATCCAGTATTTCTTCAATGGCTTTAATCTGTGATGTATTTACTTCAATTCCTCAGTTTGAAACAAGGAAACCTAAAAACTTACCTGAAGACACGCCAAATGCACACTTTTCGGGATTTAACTTCATATTGAATTTGCGGACAATCTGAAATGTATCTAACAAATGTTGGATGTGATCCCCCGCCTGTGTTGACTTGACTAGCATGTCATCAATATAGACTTCCATGGTTTTTCTCAGATGTTCTTGAAACATCTTCGTTACTAACCTCTAGTACGTGGCTCCAGCATTCTTTAGGCCGAAAGGCATGACTTTATAACAGTAAGTCCCCCTGTCTGTAATAAAGGAAGTTTTTTCCTCATCTAAAGGATCCATTTTTATTTGATTATATCCTGAATAGGCATCTAAAAAACTCAACAATTCATGTCCTGCAATAGCATAAATTAGTTGATCTATGTGTGGTAAAGGAAAAGAATCTTTAGGGCAAGCTTTATTCAAGTCAGTATAGTCTACACAAACTCGCCACTTACCATTCTTTTTGGGCACCACTACAGTATTAACTAGCCAATTAGGATATTTTACCTCTCGGATAGACCCAATTTTTAAAAGTTTTTGTACTTCATCCTGAATCACCTGGTTTTTGAAGGATCCTTGCTTCCTTTTCTTCTGTTTGACAGGTGGATATGTTGGATCTTCTTTCATCTTATGGATCATCACCTCTGGTGGTATACCTGTCATATCTGAATGCGACCAAGCACGCATTAGCTTTTAAGAATTCAATTAACTTGCCTTTCATCTCTGGGCTCAGGTTGGTTCCGATGTAAACTTTTATGTCCGGCCAATGTATAAACAGTACCACAGCTTCGAGTTCCTCAATTGTTGTTTTGATTTTTTCGTTCTCTTTTGGCTCTTGAATAGTATCAGGCCTTGAGTCTACATCCGTTTGTCCATCTACAGTTGAGGTTTGTGTTGTTAAATCATCAACTGAATTCTGTAATTGCTATTTTTCGTCTGCAATGTCGTTTTTTATGCTTGAATCTGCCACTGAATAGATACTTCTAGAAACCTGTTGATCACCACGGATTTGTCTAATTCCCCATTGCGAAGGGAACTTAATAACCTAATGTAAAGTAGACGGAACAACATCCATCTGGTGAATCCAAGGTCTGTCGAGGATCATATTATACGCCATGTCCATATGCATCACTTGAAATTTCGTATCTTTGACTACTCCTTCTGCGAATGTGGTGAGCACTATCTCCCCTTTTATTACAACACTTGAATTGTCAAATCCAGATAAGGTACGTGCTTTGGGTACCAATTTGTCATCAACTTGCATCTCATTTACCACTCTTAAAAGAATGATATTTACAGAGCTACCGGGATCAATCAAAACTCGTTTTACATTAGTATCATGTATAAGTAAAGATATCACCAGTGCATCATTGTGTGGGATCATCACGCCATCTGTGTCTGCATCATCAAATGTTATATTGTCTTCTTCCAAAACTTGGCGAACTCACTTTTCGTGGGTAATTGTGACTTTTGACACCTTTTTTGCAGCTGTATATGTCACACCGTTGACCTCCTCTCCTCCGCTTATCACGTTAACCGTTCTTTTTGGTGATGGAGGTTTTGGTGGCTCCTGTCTATTCTTCATATATGCTTGCTTACCCTTGTCACTAAACAAATCGGTTGAATAACCTTATTTTAACAAGTGCTCTACTTCATCTTGTAGCAATCTGCACTCTGCTGTTTTGTGGCCGTAATCATTATGAAACTCGCACCAGAAATCTGGGTTTCTTCTGCTAGGGTTCGATCTCATTTCTTTTGTCCACCGCACCTTATCTCCCATACTTCTTAAAATAGCTACCAATTTAGATGTGCTAACATTGAAACTGTAATCACCAATCTTTACTTTTGTACTAATGTCGTTGTCCCGTGTATCTCGTTCTTTCTAAACTTGGATGACAAACCCGCATCTCTATCCCTTGATCTGGAACCGTAACTCGGGTTCTGATGTTTTATAATTCAATACCACACAAGAGGAGGGGTGATTTGTGTGTTACCCAATTTTTGCTTAACTGAACTATTGAAGGACATGGTTCTTCTATGTGTTCCAACTACTACTATTTGCGGAATAAGAAGTAAAGAAAATAAAGAACACAGAGATTTTTACGTGGAAAACACCTGGCTCAAAAGGTGAAAAAACCACGACCTAATACTCAGTAGGATTTTCCTAAACTTCCACTAAAATCACTGAGCCAAAACAGCATTTACAAAACTCTTTGTAAACCTAAGGATTAACTCTAATCCCGTTGTGGTACACAGCCTCAACTGCTGCGACAAATTCAAGTTAACTCTAAGTACCTAATGCAATTTCTTCTATAAAAGCTGAAAGGTACAATGTTAAATCACCTACTACAATTGAACTAGAATAAAAGATAGACACTGGGAACTGGTTCTTCTATCTTGTTCAAGTAGCTTCAGGATTGCACGCTTGAATCACACATAAATTGCTTGCAAAATCGCCTTGCTCTTTTGCTCTCAATTTAAGTTTAACTTCTGCTTATGTGCATTACCTGTAAAAGAGAACAACACTGATATTTAATGGATTAGTGATTAGAGATTAAATAGGATACAGATTCTACTCTTCTATCATAGAAGAGTTCTAGTTGATCTCATACTCTAACACTATCCTCTTCTTAAACTGTGTTCTCTTCATGTAAGGAGTCTTTCTCTCCTTATCCAGTATGCAACCTTTTCGATCAGATCAGGAGATATTACTTCTGATAAGTCAGATTTATCTCCTTTACATACATCTCACATGTTTGGGTCGATCATGACTGTGTTTCACAAGATAGACCTGGTCCATGTCTGAGTTCTTTTGTCAGTCTTCAAAACTTCACCTGTTCTTGGGCCAACAAATTCCCCCTTTTTGATGATGACAAACTCTGTTCTTTTTACTTACTTGGATCCTGTAAGAACTCAGCTTAACCACCAATACAAAGTTTTTAGAAAATTCCTTATCATCAAGGACCAAGTTAATTAGGTTATAAATATCACTTATTCAGAATATGTAAAGCACAATCCTTTCCCCCTTTTGGCATCATCAAAAAGTTGCATACAAAGTGTGAGTCCCAGATTTTAATAAGTACTCATGGCCACTGGGGAAACTGCAAGTGCAATCATGGATTAATCATCAGAAATCAAGCAAACATATTTAAACTACCAAGGAAAGATTAACATTAATCAAGAGCAAAAGACAGTAGATATCATTGATAGAAGATATGTTGCTACCACAATCCACAACCAGAAAACAAAAATATTCAAAACATGAGCAAAAAGAAAGAAAAATCCCTAATCCGGGTCACTGAAGGTACTAGACAGGTTCAGGAGATAAAGGCTAGAATTCCTTAGGCTTGGGGGAGCTAGAGGGTTGGTTTTGGGCTTGGAGAAGATTTAGCATATTATGAAGAATTCCATCATTCTTCTCATTTTCCTTAGCAAGCTCAGCATCCCTCTCAGATTCCACCTCTGCCACACGAGCCTTTAGCCTAGCTATCTCAGCATCCTTGGCTTCACTTTCCTGAACAAGAGCCCTAACTTTACTGTTGATAGGAGTCTTCTTGGATGAACCAGGTTCATTTGGGATGGCATCGACTAAGTAGTCACAAGCAAGCAGAGTGTTAATGCCAAAGTAATCCTTGCTTGAGGCCATTTCCCATTTCTTCAGAGGCACATTGCACCTATCCAGAACTGTAGTTAGAATAAAGCCATAGGGGGTAGCATGATCCATGGAACCATTGATAACCCTGTCTAGTAGCTTGATGATGAATGCATGCCAGTTAATTTGCCTTCGACTTTCAAGGCACTCCTTCAGAACTAAGTCCATATAATTTGCAATATGCCTTCTCTCCTGTCTGGGCAGTAGGCACTTGTTGACAAACTCAAAAATGACTTTGTGTTGTGGCTTCATTTCACTTTTGTGCACAAACTTGGCCTCATTCACTTCTTCAACATCACAGAATCTCCTAGTGATTTCAAAGGCAGAAGGAAGAGAATCCAGACTCGGCCATCTCTGTCTGGTGTAATCATCATATCCCTCAGCAGGGATGTCTAGAATTTCTCCCAGTTTCTCTGCATCAAACGTCACTTGAACTCCTTTGACGTTGCTAGTAACCCTGCCCTCTTTGACTTCAGCATTTGTCATGAACTCAATAATTTCATTTCTGGCCAATCTCCCATCCATCTGAAGGACCATGTCCTTCCAGCCCTGAGCAGCTAAGGTGTCAACCAAACGAACAATTCCTGGTTCCACCAAATCTTTCAGCAATCTACCCTTTAAAATTTTCCTTTTTCCAAACTTGGCAAGCTTGTCTTGTTCACCATCAGACTCGTTTTCTTCTTCACCACTCCATTCCTCATCTTCAGAAATTTGAACTTGTTTACTTTTCACTGCAGACCTTGTCCTCTTGGCTAATGAAGGTTCAGCAGCCTCAGATGCATAGGAAGACTTCTTGGAAAAAGTCTTCGGCTTTTTGGGCTTGGGGGTCTGAACCTCCACTGGTGTAATTTTCTCCTGATGGACCAGTTCCATCTCCTCAACTTCAACAGCTTTTGAGGACTCAGCAACCTTCCCTTTTCCTTTATTCATCCTTTTATTCTTACTTTCAGCTAAGGCATTTTGTAGATCAACCTCACTCTGTTTCACCCTGCTTCTTGTGGCTCTTCCCTGTGGCAAAAGGCTTTTAGTAGGTGTTGGGGAGGAAGCCTTTCTTTTCTTGCAATGTTTAGGAGCACTGGGGGCTTTTGGTGTGGATGTTCTCCTTTTCTTTGGATCGTAACTGGCACCTACCTTTTTCAAAAGGTCTGCTAGGGTCTCTTCAACTGATGAACCAGGTTCATCTCCCTGTGAACTTAGATTAACTAACCCTTCAGCAGCTTCACCAGAACCACTTCCCCCTGACTTCTTGCCACTTTCTTCAACATTTTCTTGTACCACCACAAATAGCAGGTACAGACAAATCAGCAGTGGGTGAATGTTCAACCACTCCTTTCCCTTTTCCCCTTTCTTCACCACAGTCACCCTCTCTCTCTTTTTCTTTTTTAGATTTCTTTTTACCTCCACTCCTTCTTACCTCAGGTAATTCCACATCCCTGATAGGCCCAACCAGAATAAACCTAGTTTCTAAATTCTCAGTCAAAGAAGAACTTACCTTAGAATGGGATTCTTGAGCCTTCTTAGAGTCAGATGACCCAGGTCCTTCCCCCTCACTAGCAGACTTGTACGACTCAGAATCAGAGTTAGACTCAGAGTCTTGGACCTGGCTTGCCTTTAATTTCTCATTCAATTTCTTTGAAAGAGCCCCAGAAGCTACTATTTTTCGAGCATGCATTTTTACCTTTCTCAGCCTGGGTTTGGGAGTTGTGCTAAGTGGAAGAGGGGTAGTTGAATCAGAGGGAGTGTGCTGTGGAGGAGTTCCAGGGTTGTCTTATGGGTTTGTCATTATCGCTGATTTCTTGAGAGAATATGTGAGTTAGAACTTTGGAGAGGAAAGCAATTGAAAGTGAAGAAGAGTTTTTGACGGTTTAGTATTATGAAGATGGCAGGAGGTAGTGATGCGTATTTGAAGAGAAATACACATTTAATGTATAACGACAGCTTTAGCAGTGGTCAATTAGAGTTCTAATCAACCTGAAATTTCAGGTTTGAATGAATGGTTAGGCTTCCCTCGATTTTAGGTAAATTTTGTGTTTTAGAGTTCTAATGCAGACGGAACTGGTTCAAAACCAACGGATAGAATTTTCTAAGGAGCTTGAACAATAGTAGGACTTCTACTCATGATTTAAATATTTATATTTCTAATTGTGCAAAGTATAGAAAACATACCTTAGCATTCAGATGAACCAACACTAATGCACCAGGTTCTTCATTTAGAATTCTCTTGACCATGCCTCTATACCATAATAGAGAAAATTTTGTGAGAGCTCAGTGAGTCATATTAACACATGTCACAGGAGTATACTAATTACAGTATGAAGCTGAGTATAAATTAACCTAGATATTTACACAAGTTCAGATTTCCTAGACAAAATTTGTTTTTTTCATTTTTCAAATTTTTTTTTTCATTGTGCATTCTGAGCTGGTCCTATTAGGTGATTTTAATCATCCCTAATTCCAACCTGTTCCTTTCAAAGTTTTCTCTACTTAGTGCTTTAGTAAAGAGATGTCAGCAATATGTTTATCAATAGCACAAAACTCTATAGTAATCAATCCTTTCTCATAGTTATCTCTTAAGAAGTGGTGTCTAACATCTATGTTCTTAGTCCTCTTATGATGAACAGGGTTCTTTGTCATGCTTATAGCACTAGTGTTATCACAGAATATAGGGATGCAACCAACTTCAATGCCAAAATTTATCAGCTGTTGTTTGATCCATAGTAGTTAAGCACAACAAGAGGCAGCAGCAACATATTCAGCCTCAGCAGTGGATAAGGCCACTGAATTTTGCTTTTTAGTGGCCCATGTACAAGACATGAACCAAGAAAATGAGCCATACCTGAGGTGCTTTTCTTATCCACAAGGAAACCTGCATAATCAGCATCAGCATACCCTACTAGATTGAAATTACTACCTTTAGGATACCAAAGACACAGATCAGTGGTGCCTTTCCAATATCTCAGTATCCTTTTAACAACAGTCAGGTGAGATTCCTTTGGATTAGGCTGAAAATGAGCACAAAGACCTACACTGAAAACTATGTCAGGTCTGCTGGCAGTAAGATACAAAAGTGAACCAATCATACCCCTATACAACTTCTGATCAACAGATGAACCAGGTTCATCTATGTCTAATTTAGTGGTAGTTGCAATGGGGGTGTCTATTTCCTTTGATTCATCCATTTTAAACTTTTTGATCAACTCTTTTGCATATTTCTGCTGATGGATCATGGTTCCATTTGGGTTTTGTTTGATCTGTAAGCCTAAGAAAAAGTTAAGCTCACCCATCATACTCATTTCAAACTCACTCCCCATTAATTTGGCAAAATCTTTACTTAGTTTGTCAGTGGTTGCCCCTAAAATTATGTCATCAAAATATATTTGTACCACAAGAAGATCCTTACCTTTTTCCCTCAGGAATAGAGTACTGTCAATCTTACCTCTTTTGTAGCCATGTTCAAGCAGGAATTTGGACAATCGTTCATACCATGCTCTAGGAGCCTGCTTGAGACCATAGAGAGCCTTGTCTAATTTGTACACATGTTCAGGACATTCCTTGCTCTCAAACCCGGAGGTTTTTAACAAACACTTCTTCTTTTAGATAGCCATTCAAGAAGGAACTTTTGACATCCATCTGATGTAGAGTGAATTCCATGTGTGCTGCAAAGGCTATGAGGAGTCTTATTGCCTCCAGTCTTGCAACTGGAGCAAAGGTCTCATCATAGTCTATACCCTCCTCTTGGCTATAACCCTGGACCACCAGTCTTGCCTTGTTCCTTGTAACTGTTCCATCTTCATCAAGCTTGTTTCTGAAGACCCATTTAGTGCCAATTACTGATTTGTCCTTGGGTCTTGGAACTAGGTGCCAAATTTGACTTCTCTCAAACTGATTGAGTTCATCTTGCATTTCATTTACCCAATCTACATCCTGCAAAGCCTCAACAGAATTTTTAGGTTCAATAAGAGATAGGAAAGCATCAAAAGCACACAGATTCTTTAATTGTGATCTAGTTTTAACTCTAGAGGTGGATTAGTGATTATGTTCTCAATGGGATGAGAACATTGATACTTGTGAGGTTCACAACCAACTAATTTCTGCTTGATGTTTCTCCCATGTTCTGTTGCTGAGGAACAGGATCATGAACAGGTTTCTTTAGGGGATTGGTTTTAGTTCCTCTTTGTTCAGTTCCCCATGTCAGGTTTCCCTGGATGGAAGAACCTGTCCTTCTTTTGGTGCAAGTTTAGCTTGAGCTGAGACTTCACTCAAATCTTTTACCAGCCCAATAGCTTCATCTTCATGTTCCTGTCTCTCAGAAAGAATGTTAGTTTCATCAAAAACTACATGCACACTTTCTTCTACACACAAAGTTCTTTTATTGAAACACTTTATAAGCCTTGCTATGTGAAGAATATCCCAAGAATACTCCCTCATCACTTCTGGGATCAAACTTACCTAGGGAGTCCTTTCCATTATTGTGCACAAAGCACTTGCATCCAAATACCCTAAGATGGGATATATTTGGTTTTCTCCCTTTAAGTAACTCATAGGGAGTCTTATCTACAAGAGGTCTAGTCATGCATCTATTAATGATATAACATGCAATATTTACAGCCTCTACCCAGAAGCTATGGGGCAGTTTACTAGAAAGAAGCATAGTCCTAGCCATATCTTCAAGAGTCCTATTCTTTATTTCAACTACTCCATTTTGTTGAGTCCTAAGGGCAGAAAATTTATGATCTATACCATGCTCATCACAAAATTCAGCAAACTTAGCATTTTAAAATTCAGTTCCATGATCAGACCTGGTTGATTCAAGTTGATTACCTAGTTGTTTCTGAGTTTTTCTAACAAAGGCAGTAAACATGTCAAATGCTTCATCCTTAGATGTTAAAAACAGTACCCAGGTAAACCTAGAATAATCATCAACAAGTACCATCACATATTTCTTACCACCTCTGCTCAATGTTCTCACTGGACCACAGAGATCCATATGAACCAGTTCCATCGTCCTGGTTGTGCTTACCATTTTCTTGTTTTTAAAGGATGATCTTACCTGCTTCCCCCTTGCACAGGCCTCACAAACTTTGTCTTCCTTGAACTTAATGTTAGGTAACCCTATCACCAGGTCCTTGGAGACTAATTTGTTGAGTTGATTCAGACTTGCATGACCAAGTCTTTTGTACCACAGAAGGGGATCATTGTCCAACACACTCAAGCAAGTGAGTTCATTTTCAGAAAGAGTGGACAAATCTACAATGTAAATATTTTTAACTCTTTTTCCCTGCAAAACAATCTTGTCAGTGGTAAGATTAATCACAAAGCATTTGGTAGAGGTAAATGCTACAAGGTTACCTCTGTCACATAGTTGTGATACACTTATTAAGCTATATTTCAAGCCATCTATCAAGTAGACATTCTTAATGGAATGTAAGTCTGTCTTACCTACCTTTCCAACCCCAATAATCTCACCTTTCTTCCCATTTCCAAAGGAGACATTACCTCCTTTTAAGTCCTCAAGTGAAAGGAACCGGTTCTTGCTTCCAGTCATATGTTTTGAGCAGCCACTATCCATGTACCATATTTGGCTACTTCCCTTCACTTGGGCTGCAAAAAGAAATCAGGGGTTAGTCTTAGGAACCCAAACTAGTTTGGGTCCCTTTCTATAGGCAAAGGGGTAAATTAAATTCCTTTTGGCCCACCCAAGCAGCCTATTTTTCTCTTGAACAAAGGTTTTGTTCTTTTGACTGACCTTTTCTTTTGCATTACATTCATTTTTGTAATGACCAGTCTTGCCACAGTGTGTGCAGATTTTGTTTTTAGGGAGAGTGATGTACTTGCTTTTGGGGTCCTACTTAGGTGCTTGGGTCCCATAGCCAAGTCCTCTCTTGTTGCTACGGTGGTGTTCTTGTAACCAGGATAGTGCATCAGAAGCCTTATTCCATTTTGCAAGTTCTGTCTAGTTCATGCTTTACCTTCCCCAGATCTTCCTTTAAGATTCTTATCTGCTCATCCTTTTTGTACACCTCATCCTTCATCTTTCCTAGATTTTCTTCTAAGGTGAGATGTATGTGATCAGCTTTCTTCTTACCTGTTCCTAATTTCAGTTTTAAATTTTCAGACCTAAGTTCTAAGACGCTGGTGTCAAGTTCAAGAACCTGGTTCTTCAACTCAGCATTTTTACTATCACTCTCATTTGACCTAGATACTAGGTTTTTGCACTTGGTTTTTAAGATCACACACTCCCTAGACAGTTGTTCCTTCTCATTGTTAATTATCTCAGACTCATCGATGAAGTCTAGTAATAGTTTAGATAACCTTTCTTTAGACAGAAGTTTAATCTTGTCTTTGTAGATGAGTCACACTACCTCTGTTCATCGTCTGATTCTCCGATGTCCATAAGTGCTTGTTCATCTCCAGCTTTACCTTCTGAATCTTCATCTGATGTCTCTCCCCAAGCGGCAACCATAGCCTTGGTTGATCCTTTGTTCCTTCTTGGTTGAACCTGTTCCTTCTTTCTGTTCCTTCGTTCAACCCTTTCCTTTTTCCATTCAATTTCCCACTGGGGACAGTTCTTGATCATGTGATCAGTCTTGCCACAATTGTAGCAACCCTCGTGGGTCTGTTTCTCAGGAGCTCTTGGTTTGTTGAAGGTTGTACCTCTTGAAGAACCCTTTCCTCTCATCAGGTACTTTTTAAAATCCCTTATGATCATGGCCACTTCATTATCCTCTAAATCTTCACCTTTAGCTATTCTGAGAGCCAGACTCCTTTCCTTCTTGGGTGCATCCATTTTCATAGTTTGCCTTCTCAATTCGTAGGCAGTGAGATTTCCAATCAGTTCATCCAACTTGAGAGTAGCAATGTTCTTTGATTCCTGAATAGCAGTGATTTTGCTTTCCCAAGTTACTGGTAAGACCCTTGTCAAAATTTTCTCAACCTTGTCTTCTTCAAGGATAATTCTCCCAAGAGATTTAAGTTCATTTGTTAGTGTTGTGAACCTTGTGTACAACTCTTGGATAGTTTCTCCTTCCTTCATGGTGAAATTTTCATATTGAGAGTATAGCGGTGTTCCTCTTGATCTCTTTACTTGAGGAGTTCCTTCATGAGCCACTTGTAAAGTGTCCCATATCTCCTTAGCAGTGGTGCAGTTTTGAATTCAGTTGTACTCGTCTGGACCTAGTCCACACACAAGCCATTTCTTGGCCTTGGCACTCTTTTCCCATTTCTTCAAATCTTCAGCAGTGCAGTCAGATCTTGTCTTTGGCACGTCCACTCCTTCAGCATTCTTCTTTGTAGTAGCCAGGGGACCATCAGTGACTATGTCCCAAAGTTCATAGTCTTCTCCTATGATGTGGTCTCTCATCCTGTTCTTCCACTAAGAATAGTATTGACCACTAAAGAGTGGGGGCCTAGCAGTGGATTGCCCTTCCCAGTTTTCAACTGTGCACTCATCTTGATCTGTTCCTAAGGTGTTAACCTCTTCAAGGATAACCCACTCTATTACCAATTAATGTTTTATACTTCAATACCACACAAGAGGGGGGGTGATTTGTGTGGTACCCAATTTTTGCTTAACTGAACTATAGAAGGACCTGGTTCTTCTATGTGTTCCAACTACTACTATTTGCGGAATAAGAAATAAAGAAAATAAAGAACACAGAGATTTTTACGTGGAAAACACCTGGCTCAAAAGGTGAAAAAACCACGACCTACTACTCAGTAGGATTTTCCCAAACTTTCACTAAAATCACTGAGCCAAAACAGCATTTACAAAACTCTTTGTAAACCTAAGGATTAACTCTAATCCCGTTGTGGCACACAGCCTCAACTACTGCGACAACTTTAAGTTAACTCTAACTTGAACACTCTAAGTACCTAATACAATTGCTTTCATAAAAGCTGAAAGGTACAATGTAAAATCACCTACTACAATTGAACTAGAATAAAAGATAGATACTTGGAATTGGTCCTTCTATTTTGTTCAAGTAGCTTCATGATTGCACGCTTGAATCACACATAAATTGCTTGCAAAATCGCCTTGCTCTTTTGCTCTCAATTTAAGTTTAACTTCTGCTTATGTGCATTACCTGTAAAAGAGAACAACACTGATATTCAATGGATTAGTGATTCGAGATTAACTAGGATACAGATTCTACTCTTTTATCGTAGAAGAGTTCTAGTTGATCTCATACTCTAACACTATCCTCTTCTTAAACTGTGTTCTCTTCATGTAAGGAGTCTTTCTCTCCTTATCCAGTATGCAACCTTTTCGATCAGATCAGGAGATATTACTTCTGATAAGTTAGATTTATCTCCTTCACGTACATCTCACATGTTTGGGTCGATCATGACTGTGTTTCACAAGATGGACCTGGTCCATGTCTGAGTTCTTTTGTCAGTCTTCAAAACTTCACCGGTTCTTGGGCCAACAGGTTCTCTTGTTTTGAACGTGAATCCCTTCCTCCTGGTCCCATGTAAGGTTCGTACGTGTTCTTACCAGACCTTTATCAGTTTTTGGTCGCCTCGAACTTGTTCTTTTATCTCCCCGTGACTAAGTGACAGTATCTTCTTCTATCCGCAGCTTCGTGCTATACCTGTTGTAAACATCATTCCAAGTTGTTGCAGGGAATTCTCGTAAACTTTATTTGAGTCTCCTCGTGGCTTCTGAGCTTTTTTCATTTAGGTTACTTGCAAACGCCATAGCCGCCCAATTATCAGGTACACGTGGTAACATCATCCTTTCACGCTAGAATCATCCACAAATTCCCCGAGTAGCTCTGTATCTCCTTGTTTTATTTTGAAGATGTCATCCTCTTTTTAACTTTTTTAGCTCCCCAGTGTGCTTTTATAAATGAATCTGCAAGCTCAACAAAAGAATTAATAGAATTTTCTGCTAAAAGAGAATACCACGTTATTGCTCCTTTTGTAAGTGTTTCACCAAATTTTTTGACCAGCACTGACCCAATCTCTTGCTTGGTCAAATCGTTGCCTTTCACACCAGTTGTAAATGCGGTTACATGATCTCGTGGGTCGGTTGTCCCATCATACTTTGAGATATCGGGCATCTTAAAGTTTTTTGGAATTGGCAAGGGAGCGGCACTTGGCTTCCAGGGTTTTTGAGAATATTTATCAATATCTACTCCTTTAATCACGGGTGGCACACCAGGTATCTACTCTATGCGATCGTTCTGCTCCTTGAGCTGTTTCTGCAAAGTTAGTACTAAACTTTGTAAATCAGAATTATTTGGAATACCTGACCTTCCATCGCGAGATTCACTAGGAGTTCCTCCACTGCCCGAATTGGCAAGCCCTGAGCATGGGTTCTCTATGGTTGTGGTGTTGTTTGGAGGTGGAGTTGGTGGTACAGTTGGTAATCCACTAATGAAAGCTTGAAGAGCATTGTTGGCGTGTTCTGCAATTAGTTGCTTCAATGCATCTTCAGTAGTTTGATCTTCCCCTTGTTGGTCATTCACATGTGAAGTTGATCTGTCAGGTGACCCTTCTCGGGAGTGTTGAGGAGAATTTCGGGGTGAAGCGATTGGAGTTTCATTCTCTTGTTGATTCTGTTGGTTCAGTTGTTTTTGTTGGTTTTATTGGTTGTTGTCGTCGGCGATCAACATGATTTTTCTGACAGAAAAATGAATTTGGAAAGTGAAAAGATTATCAGTTACCCACTAACGGAACCAATTTGTTTAACCAAAGAATTAGATTCTCAGTCAAAGTCTATTTTTAGAAGTACTCGGGCTACTGATAATCAAGAAATTCTATATTCTCTCAGTGATAAGAAAGGAAATTAGAATATGAAATAGCAAAGTAATCGACAGAAAGCAAAAGAAAGTAATTGTATTCCAATAATAATCAGAACGTCCCTTTACAAGTGAAATCCCCTTCCCTTATTTAGGTATCTGTAAGTACAACGTTTCTTACCATTTATGACTGAATCATTATGAACATTAATGATATTAATGAGACGTTATAATTGCAATCGTAACTGTTCATGAAGATTCTGTAGCGTCTATGATCATTCATGCACATAAATTGACGACTCATGAATCTTCCTTCTTTTATCTCGTGGGAGATTTGCTCGTACCTATTACGATTCGTGTCTCTTTTAATGCATCTCTCCAGCTGTCGCTTTCTTAGTGAACCACGTGTCTTGCCACATCAGCCACATATATAAATCCACGTGTAATATTTACTTTTACCAATACACTTAATGTATGGCATTGAAGATCCGATAAATATTTATATACATCTAATGTTTATAATTAACTAAATAATCAACATTAAAAATCAACAAATTAAATTCCAGTAAAAATGCATATCACTCAATCATGCAAAAATGCATATCGGTCAATCTTCTTCAATTCATTTTGTTGTGTTGTTCTGGTTAAGCATTTGCCTTACCTTCATTAACTTGAGGTAAATATTCGGTTTGGACAATTCTTTTACGGAGTGGCAAATGTTTTAATTTGTTTTGTATTAGCCTTCCCCGTGTGGAATCTATAAGAATCATTTTGTTTTTTTTTTAATCTTGTGTTTTTAATTAAACAATATTTAGGACAGAGGAAAGAATATGCTATCCTGTTTTAAGGTTTGTCTTATTCAAAAAGTGAAAAGAATTGTGCTTCCTCAATCGGTTAAGTAGTCAAATAAAATTTGTTGGTAATCTTTGTTCAAAATCAAAAAATTAGATAAACAAAGAAATGTTGGTTCAATAAACAAACAAAAAATAATTCTGAGCCGACAAGTTATTAGTGTGTCTTTAAGAAATTTAATCCTCTCACTGTTGCCCAAGGTTTTGGATTAATTTCTCTCAGGATAGAACGCAATAATTATTCTGTAATAGCGGAACTACAAATCACAAAACATCAACGAAATCAACAAACGGAGCAAATCACACACTTGACACTTATGTTTACTTAAAAATAATGCAACAATAAAAAAAGGGAGAAATTTTCAGATTTCCATATATGAAAACTAAGGCCAAGCCTCTAAATTTATAGGCAAAGAAAGGGTGAAATAAAGACGTGCAATCCAAGAGGCGCCTCTTCCATTTGCCATTTACACTTTTTAGAAAAATCCAACAAAATTTACTCCTAAATACAGTAAAACAAGAGAAATTACTGTCATCATACTAGTATTTTGGACTGTTCCAAGTGATAAAAATTAATTCACCCCTTTTTTACAATTTGTCAGGCAATCGACCAAAGATAGTCAGAAATGTAAAACTTTGATGTATACTGAAAAATGCCAAGGTTGAATTTTTGTTGTTTTCTGGAAAATTGTTTTATTATGATCACATTCACATGATTCAGTGTAAAATCATATCAGAGATTCATGGGCATTAAATATTCTTTTCTTGAAAATATCTAGCACTACATGTTATGTATAATCAAATTACTACAACGTGAAATATTTACACGGATCTAACGAAAAAGTGTGTAAATATTTATCTGTATTTAATGTTTGCATAAAATTAAGTAGCTTAATATTAATAATTAAAAATTAAAGTAAAAATATGTATCACTTAATCGTGTATAGGAGACACATTCAATGGCAGAGCTAAAAATTCATATAACGGGATTCAAGAAAAATACTAAAGTCCCACACTGAGGATTTGAAATTGTGACCTAATTTGTATTTTGTACCTCCATACACCAATACATTAGAATTTTCTCATGTGTCAAGGAAATTTTAACAATCTAAATATAATAAAATAAGTTTATTTTTTCCTCTTTTTACACGGAGTAATTATTTGGGAAAAGAGATTTAAGTGAACTCCCTTGCTTTCTTTTAGCCCAACTCGTGCATACCTTGCATTTATTGATTTAATTGGTGTAAATATCGAGTAGCGATAAATATACTCTTTTGCGGTGATGACCGGGGCGGATAATGTAGAGGGTAAGTTATTGATTCATTCGAAATTTCGAACACATTAACTTAGACTCACAATTCATATATGTATAAAACAAATTACTAAATAAGTAGAATAATTAATTTCAAACTTAATAAATCAAATAAATTGTTGTGAAATCTCAAACTTCAATTATAAAGTTCAAATTCTGAATTCTCTGTCGATGAAAATAATAATTCTCTTAATATCATTCTAAAAATATATCTTATTCTAGTGACTTCCACCTTTCTGGGGAATCATGTAGCTATCGTAGATAGAGGAGCAAAATCAAAATTTTGAATTTTTAACCTATGCTGGAAAGATACATAAGGTCAGATATCTTCACGATTTCGTCTTCAATGACATGAGAAAATCTTTATTTATTGCACACAATGCTATAGTTTAATGACGAGCGCAAAAACAACAACAACAATTCAGTAAAATCTTATTAGTGGGTTTGGGGAGGGTAGTGTGTACGCAGACCTTACCCCGACCCCGAAGGGGTAGAGAGGCTATTTCCGAAAGACCCTCGGCTCAAAAAAAACAAAAGGACAAAATGAGACAATATTAGTATCACCATAGAGTCATAGGAAAAATAGGAACAACATGAAATCCAGAAGAAAGATAAGCACAAAATACAACACGAAATGGACGCTCACTAGTTAAAGATAGTATAGTTTAATTATTGTCTCCATAGAGATTGGATTTAAACAATGTTCAAGTAATTTCTAGCTTAAACGCTACATGATGATTAACACCTTGATTGGAATGATTATGGACTAAAATTAACTATTAAAACTAAAGAAATTGACAATTGATCAGAGAAAGACACGCGTTGAGCAACACTGAATTAATCAATGGGAGAAATAAGGGTCGAACAGGATAGGTGCAAGATAGCTATTCGGGATCGAAATCTAGTTCAATTCACTCTAATATTCTAATGATTCTCAAGAATTCACTTGATGATTAGTTCAAACGTGTAGCCAAGACTCCTCTCTCGATTAAATCTTAACTCTACGAGATGAACTAATAGAAGTACTGTGAAAATATGCAAGCATGCATTAATTGGTTAGTTTTTAGGAGAACGTCTCTCAAATATTCTCCTAACTTGATTTAATCAACAATTCAACAAGCTCTTTCGATTACTTAAAAGAATCACTGAATTAAACCAAATAAAATAATGTAAAGATAATCACCACAATATTCCTCTTTCGATTAAATAAACTGGTGACTAAAGTTGCAAACAATCCACTCCATAAACGAATTCAAGCAAAGAACTAGAGTTAAAATCCACAATTATCAATCAAAATACCATATCCTATGAACCCTAAAGGAAACGACTCCATATTCATGGAGAAAACCATCACAAATATAGTTGAATAATAAGAAAACATGAATTCAATCCAAATTTGGGTGTTGAATTGAGGGAAGAATGATGAATCCTTGTGCTTCGAGTCTCCAATGCTCTTTCAATTTTCTGTCGGTCAAAAGTCCTCTATAAATCGTGTTTTTGATGTATTTATACTATGTAGGAACGGGCCCGGACGAAACTATCCTTTCCAAGTCCAAGGGGAACAATACTCTAAGAAAATTACACATGCGACACGCCTCGCGTCGCCCCTTGTGCCGCGCCAATGGAGAAGTTCAGAGAGCAGGATTTTTTTCACTCTACAGGAATTTTGCACTAGCACCTTGTGCCCCGCTGTGCGGTAGTGCATTTTTCCAGAGAAATTTTTTTTCTCAATATTTAACATCCAGACTTGGTCCTCGAGCCCCGAACACAATCCTGACTTAATTCTTTGAGCTTCTACTCATACTTTAAAGCTCCGAATCATCCATTTTAGCTTCATACTTGCTTCTTCACTTGAAATCACATCGTACACAATATAATATTCGTGATAAGTACAAAGTACTAATAATTCGGCTCAAATACAATTAAAGTGTAGTAATTAGAGTGTAAAATGTAGCTAAAACGCGAGTTCCTAGCGTACCATCATTTAATCGTTAAAAAATCTCGATAAAGAGCGTGTTATCTTTCTTAACAGATATTTTCGGCGTGCATCTAAATATGCTTAAAAGACAAGACAACACCCCTTCTCAGAAAATTAAGAGATTATTTGGTGATGTGATACCCATGATGGAGGAAGGATCGACGAATGCGGATCAAGAGAATGATTGACGGGCTTCTAGGCTTACAAGTTTCTAAACGATGGATGCACATAATACCTTAAGCGAATCTTCTCATCGAAATGGAAGAGGAAAGTGTACTTTATAAGGCATAACACAATTCACATGGTACGCGTACTCTTTTGATTGATGAAGGTGCAACCCAAAGGAAAAATCTGTGAGATCAGTTGAGCCATAGAGGACAATACATTCCATGGACTTGGATTGTGACAAATTATATTAGAGTTGAATACTCCCTCAGTATAGGTGGTGGGGCAAAATTATCTTCAGCGAGGATGTTGAGCCTCTAAAGGGAGGTATATGTGACGTCCATGTTAGACAGCAAGCTGATTAGGCAGGTCAAGGAGAAAAACTGACAGACTTCTAGGATGATAAAATTATGAAAAAATTGTTAGAAAAATAGTGGATATGGTATCTCAAAAGAAAGTGTCAATATTCAAATTTTCTGAAAGTGTTTGAATTCATTTTATTGAACATTTAGTATCTTTATTATTTCATAGAATAATGGGCCATTATTTATTTGTAATCGTTAGACCATTACTCACCCATCATGACCTCTTGATTTTCTTTACCTATATATGCACACACTCTTTTCTTTTGTGGGAGAGACTAAGTATACCGAAAATACTCTCCTTCCTTCTGCTAGATTTTTCACCAAGAATAAATCTTTATTAGCTTCTGCTCCTAGTTTTATACTAGAAGAACTTGTTAAATCCAGGGGGATACACCTAAATCGGGTGAAATATCCTTAACTTCTCGAGCTTTGAAGAATTTTCTATAGGTTTCGTTATCAAGTATTTTCCATAAGATTTACAACAGAAATAATGTACATGACGTCTTAGGCGACCCCATTTCGAAATGGAGGAAAAAATAAAAAGCTTTCTAATGTATAACATAAATTCACGTGATACAAGTACTTTTGAATTCTATATATTATTATTCCCGAGAGACAAATTTGTAAGATCAGCTAGGTCAAATCGAAACATACTTGCCATGAACTTGGAATTCCTTCAACATGATTGAACTCAATTTTATTAGGAAAGAAATAATGGCAACCATTATCATTGTAATAATCAATCAAATTCCATACGTGATTCTCTTATTTGTGCATTGGTCCATTATGAAAAGGGCATTGCAAATAAAAGATAAAACATTGTACCTCAAACCACGTGATACTGGCCCTAGCTTTTTCATTCCTTCGGGGAAACACAAGCATTATTGCCTATTTGCCTTAATTCCTCCCACACGAGCGTTATCTTCGTCTTTCTAACGCAAATAAAGTACACTTAATTGGTACTGTTCTCACTTAGATAGTTTTTCTTCGGTCCCATTTTATAGGAAATTACACCAAATGATCTTGAGAATGTTCTGAGCCGAGGGTCTACCGAAAATAGGGGCAGATTTGGTGGAAGGGGTTTCACCCAAACACCCTTCGCAGAAAAAGTATATTGTATATATAAGGCAAAATTAATTTTTTTACCTCTATATATTATGTTTTGAATCCCCTTGACATAACCCAAAATAATAGCTTAGTAGTCAAGGGGGTTCAAAACCATTATGAGGTCATTGGTTCAATTGCTACTAGCTACAATCTCTTTTAATTTTTAAATTTTTTTCTTTTTTGAACCCCCTTAGCGGAAATCTTGCCTCCGCCATTGACCGAAATAGCTTTTCGGCCTTCTTAAAGGCAGGAGTAATGTAACGACCCGATCGGTTGTTTTGAGCTCTAGCACGTCGTTCGGCGGTTTGAGGCCATAGGCAGCTTCACTTAAGGTATTATGACTTGTATGCGTGGTCGGAATTGAATTTCGGAAAGTTCAGAGTTGATTCGGAAAATAAAAAATTTCATCGGAAGCTTTAAGTTGGAAGAATTGACTAAAGTGTGATTTTTGAGTAAATGACCTCGGAATCAGGATTTGAAGGTTCCAACAGGTTCGCATGATGATTTTGGACTTGGGCGTATGTCCGGATCGGATTTTGGATGACCCGGAAGCGTTTCGGCGCCCATTGTGGAAGTTAGCATTTTGGAAAAATTTCATAAATTTGGGTTGAGGTTTATTTCAATGTTATCAATGTCCGTTTGGGATTTCGAGTCTGGGAATAGCTTTGTATGGTGATTAGGGTACTAAGAGCACGTCCGAAAGTGGATTTGAAGGTCCGTCAGTCATTTCGGGGTCATTTAGCGAAAAATAGAAATTTAAAGGTTTTTGAGAAGTTTGAGCGGGAGTGAACTTTTTGATATCGGGGTCGGATTCCGATCCGGAAGTTAGAGTAGGTCCGTAATATCGAATGTTACTTGTGTGCAAAAATTTTTGGTCAATCTGACGTGATTTGATAGGTTTCGGCATCGAATATAGAAGTTTGAAGTTCTAAAGTTCATTAAGCTTGAATTGGGCTGCGATTCATAATTTTGATGTTGTTTGACGTGATTTGAGGCCTCGAGCAGGTCCGTGTTATGTTATGGGACTGGTTTGTGTGATTGGACGGGGTCCCGGGGGCCTCGGGTGTATTTCGGGGTGGTTTCGGACCAAATTAGAGTTGTTTAGGACTGTTGTTGCTGGTGTTTGGTTTCCTTCTTCGCGAACGCGAAGGAAGTCCCGGGTTCGCAAAGAGGAATTTGAGGGGCTGCTGGGTTTTGCCTTCGCGAACGCGAGGCAGGAGCTGGACAAGCCTTCGCGAACGCGGCCAAGGCGACGGGATCGCAAAGAAGAAGGAGAGGGAGCTGGGCCTATGGCCGTTTGGCCTATGCGAACGCGAATATGGGAACGGGAACGCGAAGGGGCAGGGCAGCTGGCCTTCGTGAACGTGATCAGAGGGTCGTGAACGCGAAGAGAGATTTCTGGGCGTGAGGTTGTTGAGCTTCGCGAACGCGAGGGCTGTGCCACATTTGCGAAAAAGGGTCGGACTGGGCAGTCAGTTGGTTTAAAATGGGATTTTGGCCATTTTCACTTCATTTCCTCCATGGGAGCCAGTCTTAGAGCGATTTTGGAGCTCCATCTTTATTGTCTATGTCAAGGTAAGTTATTCCCACTTATTGCAAGCTAAATACTTGAATTATATATGGATTTATACATGAAACTTTGTAGAAATTTGAGATTTTGAAGAAAAACCTAGGAATTAGTATTTCTGGATTTTGACCACGAAATTGGACATGGAATTTGGAATAAACTATATATTTGAGTTCGTAGTGTTATGGGTAAGTTTATGTTCGAAATTTTTTAGAATCCGGGCACGTGGGCCTGAGGGTTGATTAATCATCTTTTCGAGCGGAGTTGGGAATTTGTTTAAATTGATTTGTTGTGAGTATTAGAGTATATTTTTATGGGTTGCACATTGTTTGATTAGCTTTGCAGCGACGGGCATCGGTTTGAAGTGATAGAGTGGAGTTGGAGCCGGTTATGGAACTTCGGAGCGAGGTAAGACTCTTGTCTAACCTGTGAGGGGGAAATTACCCCTAGGTGTTGTAAATTGATGTGTACTACTTGTTGTGGGGGCTACGTACGCGCGAGGTGACGAAAGCCCGTACATAGCTACATTCATGTTATTATCCGGGTAGGCTTAGGTTCACATCATACTATAGATGTATTATTTAGTCTCTCGCCTATAAAATTCCTCTATTTTACATTACTGCTTGAGACTAAACTTGCCATTGTAAAGACTGCACGAGTTCATGATTAGTCACCGAATAATAGTACTCCTCTTACGACCTGTTTTCGTGATATGTATGTTTCATTGAAAGGTTTTTGTTAAAGAAACTATAACTCACATGTTTATTCGTGAGTGGGGTCAAGGACCCGTCAAAACTTCTTATTCTAGTGGAATCGGGTCGTCCGCCTCGGCAAGTTTATGTATTTCACATCTTACGAGATCGGGCCGATCGCCTCGGTAGGATTTATGTACCACACTTTCATGGGAGCGGGCTGTTCGCCTCGGCAGTTTAATAGATGCATCTATGGTTCGTGCCGTTCGAGCCTCGGTAGTGCACATATTATGATGGAATCGGGTCGTACGCCTCGGCATTTCTACAAAATATCCTCATGAAATCGTGCGTAATATTTGGCAAGAAGCCAGTGTATCTGTGAGTTTTTTTCCTGATTTGAAGTATAACGACCTATTTGGTGAGGTTAACTATATATATATATATATATATATATATATATATATATATATATATATATATATATATATATATATATATGCTCCGGTTAAGGAGGTATTTGCTAATTGAGAGCTTGAGTTATTGTAAAGAGGAGAATTGTACCACGTATTTATACTTGTTTATTTCGTTTATTTACTGTGCCTCATATTTGTTCACCTCTTTACTGTACCCGATATTATTGGACCACTAGTAAGTGTCGATGTCGATCCCTCATCACTACTCCTCCGGGTCTAGGCTTGATACTTACTGGGTACACGTTGATTTACATACTCATACTACACTTGCTGCACATATTTGTGCAGGTACTTTTATGTCTGGTGGTCCTTTGGCCGCAGAGGCGCGCATGATGCGGAGACTTAGGTGAGCTGCATTCCATATTATAATCCGCAGCCAGCAGAGTCTCCTTCAGATTATTTATATTTCTTGTGTCTAATTTGTATTCCGGACAGATATTGTATTTTGTTTTACTTCCTAGTTGATGCTCATGCACTCGTGACACCAGATTTTGGGGACACTTATGAGTTGTTCAGTAGTGTAGTTGGGAAAATATTATCATGTACTCTGTAAATTTTATTTCTTATTATTTGATTGAAGGAAAAATTATGATTTCAAAAATACTAAAAAGAGTAATTAAGTTAATCAAGTATCGCTAGCTTGCCTGACAGCGGTGTTAGGCGCCATCATGACCTTTAAAGGATTCTGGATCGTGACAACATGGTATTAGAGCACTAGGTTCACTTAGGTCTCACGAGTCATGAGCGAGTCTAGTAGATTCTTGCGGATCGGTACGGAGACGTTTGTACTTATCTTCGAGAGCCTACAGGGCTGTTAGGAGCACTTCCCTTCTTGATTCCTGATCGTGCGATTTGATTCCTATATGGCTTGTGCCTTTATTTCTTTCGTATTCAATCTTATGCGACGTGAAGCGCTTGTTATCAATTGGAAATCGAGATATTTTAATGGTACGTCAGATGTGGTGCAGGATGTTTCTCCCTGCGTATTCGATTGGGCTAATGTCATCCCCTTGCGAAAGGATATTCTGTCAATTCAGCTCAGTATGCATAGGTTGTTATGATATTCATGAGATGTTATTGCACAGTATTAATGTAATGGTAGAATGCTTGTCTATGTGTCGGGGCAGCAAATGACATGAAAGGAGGTTTTCTCAATGCATGATTCAGAGGTTCAGTTTTCTACTTCCAGCGGAAGAAAGGCAATCGGACTATGAATGTTCAGGTTTGGGTTGATGGAGTAACGAAACTTGATATTTTCGAGCGTGGTGGAATTTTCATCTGTGATGTGGTGTCGTTGTCCTTGTTGAACGCGTTAAGGTTCGCTGGTGTTATGATCTTCTTCAACTCGCCTTTGGGACAGAGTAGTGTGAGATGGTGCCGGTGAAGCGGTTGTCTGAGATAGCGGAGTGTAGAAATTTTGGAATTCAAATGGGTATTTCAAATGTTGACGGCTCGAGGAAGATGACTTCGGAGAAGTTTAAAGTTGGTAGCGAACTATTGGTTCGAATGCTGCAGAGATGGATCTTGATGTAAGGCAACAACTGTACTGCAAAAGATGAGGAAGGACATGTGGGAGGTGTCTTGCGGTGGTTAGATTTCTAGAAGGCTAGGTGTAAGAAGCAGAAGTCCAGTAGTTGCTTAAAGGAGAGGGTTCGACCAAAGTGGGAGAGTGGTAGAGTAGCATATGGGTTCCGTGGTAGGATAACTACACGTCTTGAGGAAAGTTCGGAGTGACTTGGGGATTCATGGTGGACAGTGACTAGGCCTACGGGCTTAATTAGGAATACTAGCTGCTATACGAAGAAAGGTTGGACACGATGGAAAGGAGTTTGCTTGATATGAAGAGGAATGCAAGATGGCTTTGGGTTGGAATGTATTTGCCGCACCTTTAGTTGATGTCCATGAGGAGTGAACGGACTTGTACAGCTGGTGAATGAGCACGGGCTCCGGATGGTTTAAGTATTTCATAGTAATGGTACTCAGTGCTGTGAGTAGGTTAGCGGTTGCGTGGTGTTGAAGAAGCCTCGACGAAGAATTTTATTGGCTATCCGATAATAGGTCGAATATGTAAATGTGGCTAGTGATTCAGAGTGTTCATAAAATGTTCAACAGAAAGATTTCAAGGCATTTGGCGAGGCAATTGTGCAAGATCATGTCAATGGGGATAAGGAATCTTGGTGGGTTCCAGAGTTATGTAATTGTAGCTTTAAGCTAAGTGGGAGAGCCCCACCGCCTACGATTAGATTGCTTGGTTGTCTACTTGTGAGGTTTCTGGTTATCGGCATATTGGTGAATTATTACGACTAAGGAAAGAGAACATCACTGGTAATGTGAGCAACGGATTTGAGGAAGGTGTGCTATAATTGGCCTTATCGATTCATGTTCGGGGTTTGGGAAGACTCAGAGTTTATGCTTCGTGTAGATGTGAAGTACAAGGAAAGTGATCCAGCTGGTGCTTCTTTAAGAGAGTGTTCACGTGCTAGCAGGGCCTTGGAGTTTGATTATATTCGGGACCAAGTCAGAGTGGATGAGTCTCAATAACGGTCCTAGTGGATTCAAAAGTTAAAGTGCGGTGCCTAAGGATTTCGAGTCCGTAGTATGGTTAAGTATCGAGCTTTTGCAGCGGATTATGAAAGGGGCTTGGAGTGTTCTATGTTATCTTTGGTCTGCGGTGTAGCATTAGAAGAATGGGAGAAGATAACTTCGGGATCATAGGGAAATTATCAGAATGGGTGTACCAGTTGAAGATGCGAATATGCGCACAAGGAGGGTAGGAGATGGTTCGTGGGTTTTGAGATAGTGTGGTCTCGCGAAATAAGGTCACTCAGGATGAGTGTGGATTCGGGTTCGTTATGTTTTGAATGGAGCTATTATTAGTGCTAAGGCAAGTCCGGAGTATTTTAGAGGAGGTCGGATCGGTTAGCAATGGTTTAATTGGCATGATGGTGGCGACGATCAGTTCTTTCAGCGTGTTAAGTCATGCATGTGATTTGTTGCGGTACGTGCGAGGCTTGACGGCCGCCGTAATTGACTTTATTTGGAGGCATTCGAGTATTATGGCCTGTTATGTGTAGATGGATCCCGGAAGAGTTATGGTGGTTTAGACCACTACTCAAGGTTTGTATTTTTCTGCGGTTATGGGAATTCAGTCACGTGTTGCAATGGTTCTCCTGAAATGAGTTAAGTGAAGGGTTTCTATATGATGAAGTGTGCACCCTATTAGTGGTTCAGAAGTTATGATGAAATTATTGAACTCATGCGTATTGGCATGATTAAGTGCAGTGGGTAGCATGGGAATTGGAAGTTGAGGATCAAAGGTTGCGGTTCGGTGTTGACAAGAATGTCACAAGCTGAGACGAGCAGAATAGGATTTAGAGGTTTAAAGCAAGCTGGTATTGTCTTCATCGTCAACTGAGATCGGTGTCATGTGTAAGAGGCTTTGTGTATTGATTTGTGGATCCTTGATTCGCTTTACAGCATTAGTATGACCGGTGGTATGGATGTGCATACTTGTTACCTGGTGCGGAAGGTCATGGGAGAGTATTTCGTGGGAAGATTGTATAAGTGTGACATGTAGTCACTTAATTGATCAAAGATTGAGACCAAGTATAGAGATTGTGGTATTATCGCTAATTTGAGAAAATATGCATGAAGGGTGCTCGGTTCATTTGGTTGAGGACTGTGGAAGTTTGTCCCGGACTTGACGGTTGTTCTTGCGTGTCATGGGAAAAAGGGGCTATTGTGGATCCTTGGAAGGTTATTAGCCCAATTCAATACGATCGGAAGCGGCTTGAGATCCGTGGATGGATCTAAATGTCAATGCGGGCTCTATGTCAGGTTGGATGTGTTCATTTCAGCTTAGCATTGTTTACGGAGGAGTATTTGGGCCTTGGATGTTGCTTCTGTCGTCATGTAATACTCTATTGTGCCGTGTGGGTTGTGATGTGGTTTGATTGTTCGCACTCGTATCGAGATCCCGTGTAGTTTTTGGTATTATATGAGCAGGATGGCTCTCGAGATGCAGGTCATTTATTGCACCTTAGTTGTGCTTGAGTTTTGTGGCGTATGGCGCCGTCTGTCTCCCCAGGGATGGTATTATGCACTTGGCGTGCTTGTGGTCGATATCTGGGTATTTCGTAGTTATGAGAATTTAAGCTCGACAAGTATTTCTTTAAAGATTATTATGTATGGATAGGGTGGCACGCCGCCACGAGTATGTTAGGTGGATCGGGTGGCACGCCGCCACACGTAACATGGTTGGATCGGGTTGCACGTCGCAACGGTATCACGTGTGGATCGGGTTGCATGCCGCAATAGTGTGATGTTGAGTACAGTTTTCCATATCTATTCTTGTGTGTTTTGTTTCTCATTTTCTGAGGAAGGTTCATAACATCCCTTCGGTTATTTAATTAGTTGCATAGGTTGAGTAGTTCTTTCCAGAGTTCATTTTCCTTATATATCACATTCGAGTTGTGGCTTGTTTGAACATGGTGGAATCATATGAGACTTTTCGTAGTGTCTGAGGTGGCTTATTGCCTGAGCAACTTATACTGGGTGAGACGAGATTTTTGGACCTGGAATCAGTGCGATCAGATTTATATAAGGCAAATTAAAGAGTAAATATCGATATTCAGTCCAGAATAAGGTAATGGTTCTCGTCGGGAGGAAAGACTCCATGAATTGTGATTCGGCAGGTGGTTATGAGTTTCTACACATCTCTTCTGTCGTGGCAGTATTGCGAGTGTCACGACCCAAACCGATGGGCCGCGACGGGCACCCGGTACCTTACTCAATCGAGTACCAACATAACGTATCTTTTCGTGTCATACTATCATAGGTAAATGAGCCAGAGAGTCTATCGTGAGATAAGTAGAATAAAACATGGAGAAATACTCGACATTGGACGATCCAACATTTAATCCAAACTTATACATATAACGTACGGGCTTATAAGGCCGGCATGATTCTTTATATACTCAAAACATAGGCCGACAAGGCCATACAAGAATCCGTATACATGACATCTGTCTACAAGCCTCTAAGAATACATAATACCGTAAAGGTCGGGACAGAGCCCCGCCATACCAAATAATACACATCTAAATCATACCAACCAATCAAGCAACTCCGGAGCAAATGGAGTGCACCAACATCTTCCGTTGAGCTGATCGCCTACTTGAAGGACTCCCGACCTATCTATCGGGGCCCGCGGGCATGAAACGTAGCGTCCCCAGACAAAAGGAACGTCAGTACAAATAATGTACCGAGTATGTAAGGAATGAAAATCAGTAGACAATAGACATGAGAGAAACATGGAGTAAAAAACTCGACATGTAAATCTGAATAGCTCTGTGAAATCCTTCAAATATTTAAAATGTTATGCATATATGTATAAATGTCATGTCGTGCATAGGTACATGTGTTCATAACATCATCAAGCCTCTGAGGGCATCCCATCATATCATCTCGGCCATTGTGGGCAAAATCATCAACGTATACCAGCTGATCAGGTGGTGGTGCGTATATAACGTCATAACCTTTCTCATATCCCATTTACATATATATATATATATATATACGCATATATAACGTCATTTGGTCATGGATCAATATGCATATGTAAATGCATGAAATGCATGTGAAAATATGTTAATAAAATCTCTCGGTACGTCATAAGACCATTATGCCTCTGATTAATATCATGAAATAAATTTTACCAACTTACGTATTTGACACCCATGAACAGATGATAGAATAATATGACATATAGGGTATCAAGAACATCGACATCTCTAGTATTTCTATGAGTAGAGTCATTTATGGGATTTGTGCATTTTCTCGTTTCGTTCGTGTCGTACAGATCATACCAAAAAGAAAGAAGGGATAGCCTTAACATACCTGAGTTGATTCTCTTGACAATTCCTCTAACACACGTTAATTTCGACAAACACGTGACGGCAAGATCGGAGTAGGGAAAAATCCATATAATATTCTTGAGAAAGATTGCACTGTATTCCCTTAGAATCTCAAAATCCCATTGATATTACCTTGTGAAATCTCATACGAATTTTTGTAGAAAATTTCATATGCTCACTTTGTTAATGTGATCACAACCTTTCAAGGTTGTTACTGAAGCAGTACGTTAGAGACTTTATGGCTTTTCTTATGAATTCCATCTATTTTGTGAATAATGCAAGCCTTGGACTTAAGAAGAAATTTTCAATCCTTTCTTAAATGATTGCCACCTTTCATGTTATAACATGAGTCATTTCAAATTGGAAAGGGGGTCTGCCACCTCATGCAATATAATTGATGAGTAATATCCTATTATTAAGAATTCCATTATCCAATAATTAATTCCTTAATTAATTGGGTAATATCACATTATCCAATAATTAACCAATCACCCACATAATTAAGAATTACCTAAAATTACTTAAAATACTACTCACTTTTTACATACCTTATACACCTTACTATCATGGTCATGTGGTACCTTGTATGGCACTAGCCCATAAATACCGAATACTTTAGCTTTGGCCGTATTTTATCCCAACATGCCAAACTTGGACGACATTTTCTTTGACTTGCTTCCTCTCTTACCTTCACGAATTTACTCATTACTTATTTGAAATAACATAATCCTTATAATCTCCAAATAATATTTTCCTTGGACTGATGTCAATTACCTTATGATAAATTCAACGTACAATATTACATGGTGCAACATCGTCGTAATTTATATTGTGAAGCGTAACATCGTCGTAATATATTACCGCGGGACGTAATATCGACATAATATTGCGGGGTGTAACATCATTCCCCCCTTTGGAACATTCGTCCCCGAATATTGACTGATGCTCTTATCATTCTCATAACCCATAGGTCTTGCAAACTCGTCTTGCCATCTAGGCGACTGTTGTGTTAATGAATCCCAAAGGCCAGGGCATTTGCCCTTGTAGGCCTCTTTCTCACGCCACGACTTGTGGTCGGAATCTTTCCAATTTCGTAACTCTTCCTACCTTCTATCATGCAACCTGTGCGACTTTTTCCTTGTATGTGCGCCTATGTGACTCTTCTCTCCTTTTTCCTCCAATTTTTAGCCAATCTCTAGGTGTCACTTTGTAAGCATATACAGAGCTTGAAAAGATGTCTCTTTGGGCATTATACTGAAGTTCTTTGCCCGATACTTCATTGAACTTACGAATATTGCTATATCTTATTTCATAGATTTGTTTATCCATCCGTATGACTTTATTGCCATAACTCTTACTTCGTTTTATCGTTACTGAGGTCTGCTACTAAACTCCAAATTACTTTCGTTGCTTCTTATCATAGATGTATAAATCCAAGTCCTTCAGTTCTTCCTTATTACTATTCATCTAATGGATGGAATCCTTATCTCCTTTGATACGTTGGAACTTTATCCATCTATTGTTGATTTACCTCAATATTGATCTACAATCTACTACTGATAACTTGAAACCTCTTACGTATTCACTAGGGCTCACGTTGCATCGAGAAACATCTGGAGTAATTTCCATAACCGTATTTCATAGCATCCCATGTGATTCACCTTACGTAGGTATTTCAATCTTGTACAATTCATGAAATCCTCTTCAAATCATTACTCCATCGAAGGCCCAAACGTCATTCTTTAACTATTACAATCACACCCTCATTGTACTGTCAGGGCAACATTCCATCTCTTTTAAATACCATTAGTCTTAGACTCGTTTGAGTTCATTCAGGCTATACTGAACTCTGTATACTTTAGAGAAACCATCAGCTCTCTTGTTTTTCATGGGCTTAATCCCAAGAACTTATCCATTCTTGTCACATTTTCACTCACCATTTCTTATGCTTACTCCTGTCTTCCTAAAACCTTGTCGCTCTACCACACTTTATCTTGCGACCTACACATACCTATTCATACTCGTTCGCAACCTTCCTACAACTTGCTTGCACCATAGATTTCCTTATGCTATTCTGGAACATCAAGCGAGACATCACATCGTCTCCAACTCTTCTTTTACTCTCTAATTAGACCTTTCGGTACTTAGAAACCATAGTCTGGAAGGTATGCCACTAACGACGCTGCTATCATTCCTGGATACTAGATCCCCGCGCTTCTAGCCTTTTATTCGCAATATGGACTATTCACAACCTTCTACATTTGAATATCTCGTACGTTGTTTACCTTTACTTTTTTTACCTTAAAATCTTGCATTGTATTTTTTGTCTCTTTCATGACCTCCCTTCCACATAGGTATAATTCACGCTCACAACTTGAAGCTCTATCATAATTCTTGCACCTTTGGGGCATACACAATTTGGTGGGAGCTTCATACTGGCTTCTTATGAGGCTGGTATTCTTCTAACTGGATTTATCGTAGAGCCGTTATAGAATATGGCTACTGTACTGCCTCTCTTGTACCTCTGATATTAAGGGTGATTCTTCAATGTTCTCAATCACGATTTCTATAATTTTCTTGGTCCAATAATCAGACTCCTGATTTACTTGGTTGATATAACTCTTTAGTTTTCTCCTCCTTCCGATCAGCCTTTACATAGGCTTAAGCTACCTCCCGATCTGCGGTTCATGGTATTAGTTATTATGTTTAGCCTTTCATAGGCGCTGAGGAATATCCATGATACAATCCTTTAATAATTCAATTCTTCGTCTATGACCTGGGCTCAATTCTTTCTTTTAACTTATACCGGAATCTTCTACGGCTGTATATGCTGCATGTATAATACTCTAAACTCTTAAGTGAGTTCATAACGTAACTAACTCTTGATCATGAATCTAATAATTCCTTTCGTTCCATTTCAGCTTTCTTCAAATGTAAGCAATTGCTTTTCCTAGTCTTTTTGCCCACTTGTTGCGTGCATACTTAGCTTATCTGAGTTCTCACGCATGCCGAGATTTTTTTGTGCAAATCATACGGTCTCAAATATTACTTTTGGGTTTACTACCCGCTCATTAGCCATGGCAGGTGCCACTTTACTTTGGAGTGCTTACAATGTTGTTGTGAGACTTGTTATTATAAGATCATTTCCTCCTTAGGTCACTGAGCTTGGGTTAAAGCTTTCTTCTTTACTTGCTCAGCTAGTCATTCATTGTAGTATTTAGGGAGGATTCTCTGACTCTTGTAAAGCTGCAAGCTAATTGCACCGAATACTTTTATTTTCTCGCCCATAATTACCCGTAGTTTACGCTCTTGTGCTTGTAGGGTCGCTTTTGAACTTGATATTTTGACTGTCTTCCCAGTAGGACTGTCTTTCATTTCCATAACACTCATACGGTATCTTTAACTACCCCAACTCCTACCTGAGTACTTCTCAAGGTTATGATGTCGTATCTGTGAGGCTGAATTTCCCATGTTGGGGTTCATTCTGTTTATCTAGATCGACCTATTGATTTGTCTATATCCTCTTGTCTAGCCATAACTAGGCTCTTTCTGAATCAACTACCAACCACTCGTTGGCCCAATCTCATATCCATATTCCGCGTAATCTTCCTTGGGTTATTTTCTTTGTCTTGACTTACCTCACGTATTAGCTTTTTATCTATCAATAACATCCCGGGCAGGAACCCTTACTTCCTTTCCTTGACTTCGTGCTTGCATAATATTCTGGAATCGTAGCATATCTGTAGGATTTGGATAAGTGCAATCACATTCCTTCCTCATTTTTTTATCGCATTCTTCCTTTGCCATTCCATAGTTACTAGAACCGTTTAAATCTGACTTACTGCCATATCACTCCATATTTCCCCTTAAGGGAGTACTAAGATTTAGAGTTACGAAGATATACCTATAGATGTTTTACCTTTTTATCTTTGGCGTCTTTTCACATCATCGATGACCCTTACTTGCCTTGCGGTAATCCTTATTTACCAAGGATAAATAAATTCCTTACTCACGAGGGTGACACTTGGTGTAACTGGAACACATAGTCCCTTAAGCTTATCTTTGCTCATATTGCTTGCTTTAGGAAAGCGTATCCCTAAATGACCATTCTCTGAATTCATCATGGATCTTCTTCTGTTGTCCATTCTATTATTGGCGGAATGCAATCTGAAATTCTCATGATGCTGACTATTATCAAATTACTCAGTTCCTAATTCATGTTTAGTTTATCTTGTTCACCAGTCCATACTGATTTCTATTACTCTGTGGCCTAACTTTTCCTTCTGTTAATCACGTTAGAGTCACGAACTTATTTCTCGAAATGAGGATGTAACTGTATGGCCTATACTCTTTTGTTGTCTTAAGGCCCGTCAGCTTTTGTCTCTTTCTTCATTTGACTATAGGTTCTGTAACACTCTACCATTGTCATCCATGTATCACATCTCACTTATAATTCTTCCTTATCTCTATTCTCATTACTCTGCTAATATTTTTGTGCATCCCTTTCTTGTGAAAATTTCAACACGACATTCTTTCGCTTTTAGCTCTCCTTGCTTCATTCATCGGCTCTTTGGGTTGCTCAACGTCCTCGCTCTACTAGGGACGAGAGTCACACTAAGGTAATATTTATCCCTTCCAGGATTTCAGTGCCTATCTTCTGAATCTTTTTTTATCATGCTAGTATTCACATCTAATTGGAATATTCTAGAGTACACCATATGGGTGTCTCACAAGGAGATCTATTAGCACATTTGCAATATCTTTCGGAATGTCAGCTAATGCTAACAATCCATCTAACATTTTGGGTCCCTTTAACCCCAGCTGGATCCTGTCCCGTCCTTCTCTTAGACTATATTTGTTAGCTCCCATAGAGCATAACTTAGATTGGTGTGGCCAATTATACGTATATCTATTACTGTTGAAGGTAATTCAAAATGCTTATATCTCTCTTCTTGAATGGTAAATAATGATAATTTTTATTAACTGGGTACTTCGTACCCTTCTTCACCTTATTTCTTTTACTTGCTGCAACTTGTGTCTAACTTCCGGTTCCGTTATTCCTTTTTACCGTAAGAGTGGATAAGTATTTTTTCTAAAAGCTCCTTATCAAGAACCGAACACCTTTTAGTACACGCATGATCTGCTGAAGACCTCACATTTACTTATCATAAGCATGATGCAAAGTCGAGTTCCTCTGACTCAACTCTTCCATAGCCATGTCTTTTACCAGCTGTCTTTCTGGATGTAGGTATCGTCTTATTACGAATAAAATAGAAGTTAGAAAATTTGAATTCTTACAACTGAGCTCTACCACACGATCTAGAGTAAGAAGAAAGAGTGACAGTCCTAAATGCCCTGTAGACTCCTGCTTATAAGTGTGGTGCACGACACACCCATAAACAAGACTCTACTAGACACGGCTTCTAGACTCCCTTGGACAGAACTGCTCTGATACCACTTTTGTCACGACCCAAACCGATTGGCCGCGATGGGCACCTAATACCTTACTCAACTGAGTACCAACATAACGTATCTTTCCGTGTCATACTATCATACGTAAATGAGCCAGAAAGGCTATCGTGAGATAAGTAAAATAAAACATGGAGAAATACTCGACATTGGACGATCCAACATTTAATCCAAACTTATACATATGACGTACGGGCTTATAAGGCCGGCATGATCCTTTATATACTCAAAACATAGGCCGACAAGGCCATACAAGAATCCGTATACATGACATCTGTCTACAAGCCTATAAGAATGCATAATATCGTAAAGGTCGAGACAGAGCCCCGCCATACCAAACAATACACATCTAAATCATACTAACCAATCAAGCAACTCCGGAACAAATGGAGTGCACCAACATCTTCCGCTGAGATGATCGCCTACTTGGAGGACTCTCGACCTGTCTATCGGGGCCTGCGGGCAAGAAACGCATCGTCCCCAGGAAAAAGGAACGTCAGTACAAATAATGTACCGAGTATGTAAGGAATGAAAATCAGTAGACAATAGACATGAGAGAAACATGGAGTAAAAGACTCGACATGTAAATCTGAATAGCTCTGTGAAATCCTTTAATATTTAAAATGTCATGCATATACGTATAAATGTCATGTCGTGCATAGGTACATGTGTTCATAACATCATCAAGCCTTTGAGGGCATCCCATCATATCATATCGGCCATTGTGGGCAAAATCATTAACGTATACCAGCTGATCAGGTGGTGGTGCATATATAACGCCATAACCTTTCCCATATCCCATATATATATATATATGTAACGTCATCTGGTCATGGGTCAATGTGCATATGTAAATGCATGAAATGCACGTGAAAATATGTTAATAAAATCTCTCGGTACGTCATAAGATCGTTATGCCTCTAATTAATATCATGAAATAAATTTTACCAACTTACGTAATTTTGAGACCCATGAACAGATGATAGAATAATATGACACATAGGGAATCAAGAACATCGACATCTCTAGTATTTCTATGAATAAAGTTATTTATGAGATTTGTGCATTTTCTCGTTTCGCTCGTGTCGTATAGATCATGCCAAAAAGAAAGAAGGGATAGCCTTAACATACCTGAGTCGATTCTCTTGACAATTCCTCTAACACACGTTAATTTCAACAAATACGTGACGGCAAGATTGGAGTAGGAAAAAATCCGTATGATATTCTTGAGAAAGATTGCACCGTATTCCCTTAGAATCTCAAAATCCCATTGATATTACCTTGTGAAATCTCATACGAATTTTTGTAGAAATTTCATATGCTCACTTTGTTAATTTGATCACAACCTTTCAAGGTTGTTACTGAAGCAGTACGTTAGAGCCTTTATGGCTTTTCTTGTGAATTCCGTCTATTTTGTGAATAATACAAGCCTTGGACTTAAGAAGAAATTTTCAATCCTTTCTTAAATGATTGCCACCTTTCATGTTATTACATGAGTCATTTGAAATTGGCAAGGGGCGCTGCCACCTCATGCAATATAATTGATGAGTAATATCCCATTATTAAGAATTCCATTATTCAATAATTAATTCCTTAATTAATTGGGTAATTTCCCATTATTCAATAATTAATCAATCACCCACATAATTAAGAATTACCTCAAATTATTTAAAATACTACTCACTTTTCACATACCTTATACACCTTACTATCATGGTCATGTGGTACCTTGTATGGCAATAGCCCATAAATACCAAATACTTTAGCTCTGGCCGTATTTTATCCCAACATGTCAAACTTGGACGAAAATTCATTTTCTTTGACTTGTTTCCCCTCTCACCTTCACGAATTTACTCATTACTTGTTTGAAATAACATAATCCTTATAATCTCCAAATAATCTTTTTCTTGGACTGATGTCAATTACCTTACGACAAATTCAAAGTACAATACTACAGGATGCAACATCGTCGTAATTTAATACTGCGAAGCGTAACATTGTCGTAATATAATACCACGGGACGTAATATCGACGTAAATATTGTGGGGCGTAATAGCGAGAGTCGAAACAAAACTTATATGCGTCATGATGTATGTTGTGGGCATCAGATTTGTGGGATTCCGGCTATTGTTATTAGAGGATGTTATTATAGTCATGTGAATTATGCGGTGCATGGTCTGAATTCAGTAAGAGTATACAATCATATATTGGTACATCGTGTATTGATTGATATGGTGTTCGTATGTTGAAAACAGGCCTAGTAGAGAATTTCGATTGTTGGAATTGGGCTCTAAGGCTTATTTGCCTAAATAAAGGGGAGGATCTTTGGATTGGCTCGAGCTAATGTGCTCAACTGAGTAGTGGTAGCACAGGTAGGTGCACGATGTGTTAAACAATGATTTCGGACAACTCCAGAGCAGTTCTTAGCACGTTCGAGGACGAACGTATGTTTAAGTAGGAGAGAATGTAACGACCCGACCGGTTGTTTTAAGCTCTAGCGCATCGTTTGGTGGTTTGAGGCCATGAGCAGCTTCACTTCAAGTAATATGACTTGTACGTGTGGTCGGAACTGAATTTCGGGAAGTTTAGAGTTGATTCGGAAAGAAAAATTTTCATTTCGGAAGCTTTAAGTTGGAAGAATTGACTAAAGTGTGATTTTTGAGAAAACGACCTCGAGATCAGGATTTGAAGGCTCCAACAGGTTCGTATGATGATTTTGGACTTGGGCGTATGTCCGAATCGTGTTTTGGATGACCCAGAAGCGTTTCGGCGCCTATTCTGGAAGTTGGCATTTTGGAAGAATTTCATAAATTTGGGTTGAGGTGTATTTAATTGTTATCGATGTCCATTTGAGAATAGCTCCGTATGGTGATTCGGGTATTGGGAGCATGTTCGGAAGTGGATTTGGAGGTCCGTAGCTCATTTCGGGATCATTTGGCGAAAGTTAGAAATTCGAAGGTCTTTGAGAAGTTTAACCGGGAGTGAACTTTTTGATATCAGGGTCAGATTCCGATTTCGGAAGTTGGAGTAGGTCCGTAGTGTCGAATGTGATTTGTGTGCAAATCTTTGAGGTCAATCGGACGTGATTTGATAGGTTTCGGCATCGAATGTAGAAGTTTGAAGTTCTAAAGTTTATTAAGCTTGAATTGGGTTGTGATTCATGATTTCGATGTTGTTTGATGTGATTTGGGGCCTCGAGCAAGTCCGTGTTATGTTATGGGACTAGTTTGTGTGATTGCACGGGGTCCCGGGGGCCTCGGGTGTGTTTCAGGGTGGTTTCGGACCAAATTGGAGCTGTTTTGGACTGCTGTTACTGGTGTCTGGTTTCCTTCTTCGCAAACACAAAGGGAGTCCTACGTTCGCGAAGAGGAATTTGAGGGGCTGCTAGGTTTGGCCTTCGCGAACGCGAGGCAGTGGACGCGAATGCGAGGCAAGAGCTGGACAAGCCTTCGCGAAAGCGGCCAAGGCGATGCAAACGCGAAGAAGATGGGGGGGCAAGTTGGGGCCTACGCAAACGCGAAAATGGGAACGCAAACGCCAAGGGCAGGGCAGCTAGCTTCGTGAACGCGATCCGAGGGTCGCGAACGCAAAGAGAGATTTCTGGGCGTGAGGTTGGAATAAATTATATATTTGAGTTCGTTGTGTTATGGGTAAAGTTTATCTTCGAAATTTTTTGGAATCCGGGCACGGGCCCGAGGGTTGATTTATCGACTTTTCTAGCAGAGTTGGAAATTTCTTTAAATTGATTTGTTATGAGTATTAGAGTATATTTATATGGGTTTGCACATTGTTTGACTAGTTTTGGAGCGATGGGCATCGGTTTGAAGTGATAGAGTGGCGTTGGAACTAGTTATGGAACTTCAAAGCGAGGCAAGTCTCTTGTCTAACCCTGTGAGGGGGAAATTACCTCTAGGTGTTGTAAATTTGATGTATGCTACTTGTCGTGGGGGCTATGTACGCGCGAGGTGACGAGAGGCGTACGTAGCTACATTCATGTTATTGTCCGGGTAGGCTTAGGTTCACATCATGCAATAGTTGTACTATTTGAGCAGTCCCTCGCCTATTACTTGAGACTAAACTTGCCATTGTAAAGACTTCACGAGTTCATGATTAGTCACCGAATAATAGTACTCCTCTTACGACCTGTTTCCGTGATATGTATGTTTCATTGAAAGGTTTTTGTTAAAGAAATTATAACTCACATGTTTATTCGTGAGTGTGGTCAAGGACCCGTCAAAGCTTCTTATTCTAATGAGATCGGGTCGTTCGTCTCGGCAAGATTATGTATATTTCACATCTTACGGGATCGGGCCGATCGCCTCGGCAAGATTTATGTATCACACTCTCATGGGAGTGGGTCGTTCGTCTCGGCAGTTTAATAGATGCATCTATGGTTCGTGTTGTTCGACCCTCGGTAGTGCACAGATTATGATGGGATCGGACCGTACGCCTCGGCATTTCTATAAAATATCCTCATGAAATCGCGCGTAATATTTGGCAAGAAGATTGTGTATCCGTGAGTTTTTTTCCTGATTTGAAGTATAACGACCTATTTGGCGAGGTCCATATATATATATATATATATATATATATATATATATATATATATATATATATATATATATATATGTGTGCTCGGTTGAGGAGGGATTTGCTAATTGAGAGCTTGAGTTATTGTAAAGAGGAAAATTGTACCACGTATTTATACTTGTTTATTTTGTTTATTTACTCTGCCTCATATTTGTTTACCTCTTTAATGTTCCTGATATTATTGGACCACTAGTAAGTGTCGATGTCGACCCCTCGTCACTACTCCTCCGAGGTTAGGCTAGATATTTATTGGGTACACGTCGATTTACGTACTCATACTACACTTGCTGCACATTTTTGTGCAGGTACTTTTATATCTGGTGGTCCTTTAGGCGCGGAGGCGCGGATGATGCGGGGACTTAGGTGAGCTGCATTCCATATTATGATCCGTAGCTAGCAGAGTCTCCTTTAGAGTATTTATATTTCTTCTATCCAATTTGTATTCCGGACAGATGTTGTATTTTGTTTTACTTCCTAGTTGATGCTCATGCACTCGTGACACCGGGTTTTGGGGGCACTTATGAGTGATTCAGTAGTGTAGTTGGGAAAATATTATCATGTGCTCTGTAAATTTTATTTCTTATTATTTGATTGAAGGAAAATTATGATTTCAAAAGTACTAAAATGAGTAATTAAGTTAATCAAGTAACGCTGGCTTGCCTGACATCGGTGTTAGGCGCCATCACGACCTTTAAAGGATTTTGGGTCGTGACAGGTAAGGTGCCACTGACCGAAAAAAACCTTTCTGCCTTCTTAAAGGCAGGGTAAGGTATGTATACACTCTACTCTCCTCAAACCCTACTTGTGAGACTACACTGGGTATGTTGTTGTTTGTTGTTGATATTGAGAACGGATGGTCTTAATTTTTTGACCCCCGCTTGCCATATGGACAAACCTTTAAGGTCAAAATTCAAAAGTGTTGCAAATAAAGTAAGCTAGGGGCAACCCACCCCCACACCCCACCTATCCATCCCACCACACTCCCACCCAGGGGCGTATGTAAGGTAAAAGAGTCGGGTTCAATGGAACCCATAACTTTTGACGCGGGTATAAATTTATATGCAAAAATCCGTTAAAGTTGGAACAAATAGTAGATATGAAACCATAACTTTAAAAATAGGGTAAAGGGTCAAAATTGTCCCTCTACTATTGTTTATTGGTTGCTTGTGCCACCCGTTATACTTTTCGGCCATTCTCATCCCTACCGTTAACAAAGTTTGCAAAATTACCCATAACCCTAACGTCCCTCCACCGTGGCAGCTGACCCATCAATTTTATCCATGTCAGCTTCCATGTCAGCTGCCATATCATCGACCCCACCAAATTAAAACCCTAACATAAATGACCCCCCACTCCTCACCTCTCCACCCTTTCTCTCATCTTCTCTCCCTCACCCCATACCAAAATCGTCGGAAACCATGGCATTTCGCCGGAAAATTTTCAGCGAGCAGAACTAACCTCCACGGTGCTGGCTCCCCTCTTCGTCTCCTTTCTCCTTCTTCATGTTTCGTCATTCAAACAGCAACCCCGTTCTCCGGCAAGAAATTCAAATCAACTCACACAAACAAAAATTGCCGATAAGATTAAAAGCCATCAAAGTATTACTACCGTAGCGTTACTCAATGCAGCCATGTCAGATCTTGTTGGCAAACACCCATTTTTTGGCATAAAAAATATTTCTTCTCTTCATATCTTGCTTGATTGCTCTCATGGCACCATTGAAGAATTTGTAAAGAAAGCTTGAGAATATAAATGCATTGAGATTCATTGAAGTTTAAGCGAAATTGTTAGCTGGGTTTGTTTGTGATTTGAGGCTTGTTGATTTCTTAATCTTCATCGGCGTCTTCGGCCGAGGAGCTTCATCTGCGACTGTATGCTTTATCCAAATCTTCATCTGAAAAACCTCTCCCTACTACCTCTTTCAAATCCCATTCAGAAAAAATAAGAAGCTATAGTCACCGTCAAAAGAGTCACTCTGATATCAGGGTCTGTTCTTTCTTTTGGTTTGTTCTTCATTTTATTTTGTTTGATTCTTCATTGTTTTGAATTGGATGAGAATGTAAAAAAAAATGGAGGAGATACGGTGGGGGGTTTATGTGAAGAAGGTGGGTCTGTCAATTAATGGTGGTGTTAATGGTGGCTGGTTAGTACCGATTTGGGAGATGTATTTGAAAGGAGACTAAAATCACCATACAAAGAATTTGGAAAAGCTTGAAGAATACCTAAAGGGTATGTCATGTTCTTCAGAAGTTGTTGAAGTTCATTTTATGTTACTTGAATATAATGTTGAGGCTAAAAATTGTTGATTAAATTCTAGTTTTGAAGCTATTTTGTGGTGAAATATTGAGGCTTTTGGGTGGTGAAGCTGCCGATGGAAGAAGAAATCGAAGGGGAAGAGAGGTATTGGAGGTGGTGAGGTTAATTATGTGGCATTTTTAATTGAGGGGTCCCAATGCTCTGATGGACAATTTCAATATGTGCAATTAGTTCAAAATTTCTTTAATTTTATTTGAGGATTAAATTACTTCCCATGCTGACATGGCATTTTATTTGGTGGGATCTGCTGACATAGACAAAATATTAGACGGGTCAGCTGCCACAGTGGAGGGACGTTAGGGTTAGGAGTAATTTTGCAAACTTTGTTAACGGTAGGGACGGAAATGGCCGAAAAGTCTAACGGGTGGCACAAGCAACCAATAAACAATAGTAGAGGGGCAATTTTGACCCTTTTCCCTTAAAAATATAATGGGTTCAATGCTAAACTTAAAGTAGAACCCATAAATTTTGAATCATGGATCCGCCTTTGCCCCCATTCCACCCCCACCCTAAATAAAAATATTATTTAATAGTACTTTATTTTCATGTTATAGATTATTTTTTTCATTTCAACAAATGAGTATTTTCTTTTCATGATATAAAAAGTATTTTTTTTCAATTTAACAAAAATAGTACATTCTTTTCATGATATAGAAAAAGTATTTTCTTTCATTTCAACAAAATGAGTATTTTCTTTTCGTGATGTAGAAAAAGTATTTTGTTTCATTTCAACAAAATGAGTATCTTCTTTTCGTAATCTAGAAAAAGTATGTTCTTTCATTTCAACAAAAAAAGTATTTTCTTTTCATGATGTAGAAAGGTATTTTTTTCATTTCAACAATATGAGTATTTTCTTTTCATGATGCAGAAAAGTATTTTCTTTTATTTAAATAAAATAATTACTTTATTTTCATGTTGTCATTAGAGTACTTTCTCTTTTAACCAAAAAAAAAGGTATTTTCTTTATAGTTATGGAGCATAAATTTTTAATAATGTTTTGCGTAAAAAAGTAAAGCAGCACATTAGTTCCTTTGGGTTTGTGTAAATTTTTAGAAGAATAATTAAATTATTAAAAAAAATAGAGTCCCGAAAACGTTAGATATTTAGGGGGGGGGGGGGGGAGAGCAAGTAAACATGGGGACTTGGGGGAAGGGGGTGAGGAGAGTAACATAAAAAAATATTTTCTACTCTTTAACCAATTACTATAAAATATTTTCCGGAAAAAAATTTTCACCCACCAACCAAACAAGGAAATATAAGTGATAAAACCACTCATTTTCCATGAAAACATTTTTTAGGAAAATATTTTCCTTCATACCAAACACAGTCTAAATTAAATAAACTTTTGAAATTATTGATTTAATGTCTGTTTAAATATTAGTTAAGAAACAAAAACTGACCTTCACTTTTAAAATCCTATAATTCCACCTAAAGGAGTAGTCATTTGAGAAAATTATTTGGAAGCTTTGTTCTTTTTCACACTTAACGGTTAATCAAGCAGTTACGTCAAAATTTTTAAGACAAGTCCCCACACTCATAAAAACAAAATTAAAAAGACACCATTATTAATAGAGAACAAAAACTAAATTTTTTGTTGAAAAAGATAGAAAACATAGGATGTGAAATAGGAGTAATATGAATGCAATTGAAGAGATGTAGGTCCTTGGAACTTGCCGGGGCATACGCAGAAATTTTTATTAGCGGTATCAGAATTTATAGAAGAACGGGAATAAATAAATATAATTATCATATTTCTTGACAAGAAGTAGCCTTAGTCCATTGGATCGTTGAGTCTTAAGTTAGAAAAATTCCTGAGTTAATTCTGCGTAATCACAATTTTAACCATGGAGGCTCTCTCAAATATTAGCCAAAAAATACATGCTAGTTGAGGTTTGAACCTATAACCGCTGAGAGAAAAATTAGACACATAACCAACACACTAGAAAATAATTTATGTCAAGTGGTGTCATTTTTTTCTATTTATTGATTTCCTTATAGTGTTGATGTTGGATTTTTTATGTATTTAATTCATATATTAAATATTTAAAAGAGGGTGAATGGGAAATGGAGGGAAATAAAATTTTTGAGTGAAATTTTAAGTTTTCCCCCCTTGGTAAATGGACATTGTCCCTATTGGAAGAGGAAGAGGTTTTTTATGGGTAATATAAGCAATTGCTCTTCTTCTAGCTCTTAAAGAGTTGAGAAGAAGGCAAGCCTCGCGCCGTCATCGTCGTCGTCGCTCGCTCGGCTCGGCTCGGCTTCGGCTTCGGCTCCAAATGATTGATTGATTAACACTTTGGACCAAATTTATTTGTTAATAATAAAATATTAACAGAAATATTATTAAATATTTATTTTAATAACAGAATATTAATATTAAATCCAATCCGTTTTTCTGTTTTGGTAACAGAAAATTAACTACCCTCTTCAATTTTTCCTTTTTATTTTCCCTCTTTATTGTTGAGTAAATGGCCATTTATGTAATGGCATTTATGATGTGGCCGTTTTGCATAAATAGCCATTCTGAAGAGTTGCACCTCTTCAGATTTCAGCCCAACTTTGGCTATAAATACAACACTATTCTGCTCAGAATTTCACTACGATTTTCTGAGTTTCTTCTCCTTCTTCTACATACTTTTAGCATCAAACAAAGCAACAGTAAGTGTGATTTGCTACCGAACTTTGTGTTCGATGAAACACTGGGGTTTGAAGTACCACTATGCCAGTGTGTAATTCGTTCTATCCTGGGAGGAAATAATCCATAACCTTGGGTACTAGGAGGGGATTAAATTCCTTAAGGAAACACTGTGAATTCAGTGGGCTCGAATTGGTTTTCTATTATTTCGTTGTTCATTTCTGTTTATGTTCGTTTATATTTCCAGAATTATTTTACAAATACAGTATACTAACAGTTGATACATATATTTAGTAAAAAATTCCGACAAAGCGGTATCGCATGACATCGCTTCCTTATAAGTATGTCCGCCCCCGAAACTCGCACAATGCCAAACATATAACAAAAATAGAACGTGGTTTTAAGTCAACCTGAAAAAATAACTTGTAAGGTAAGGATGTCCAAGATATATTAAGAGACTAGGAATTCACATCGCTCTTATATGGGACTCAACACTTGATCACGCCCAACTCTAGTCCTAAAAAGGATAAGCGGTCGCTGCAAATATATTCCGGTCTAAAATTCCGGAGTCAAATCCCATAGAGAACTAAGGCTTAGCTGTATCTGTTTAATATCACTAAGAAGACAAGATTGATTCTAAATTATAAAGATTGAGATTTATATTTCTAACTAATTGACTAGCAAATACTACAAAGCGGTAAAATTATCAACTAACGAGACAAACGGTTGGAAACTAAATTAAGGAGGTCTAGAGTTATGATTTCCCCAATTGTCGGAATCCTTCTAGCTATGTTCCCTACAATTTTGCCAATGTATTCTCTACTGATCGTGAGCACTTTAGGTGCCGTAATTCTCTCTCGAGCAACTACAACAATTTACTAGACATATGCTCTCGAACTACGCTAGTTGGCTTTATCTAACCGCTAATTATGACCACGTCAAGGCTTTGTTATTTCTAAACCTACCTTTAAACCCAATGTATTCATTTCTCACATACGTTAGGAGTGAAGTTGTTCAACAACTACCTAAATATATACTCTCTCTCGAGCAGTACACACTAAATAGGCACAGTCAATTGATGGCCATTCATTAACAACAATAAACACGTAGTTGAACAAGTAAAGAAATCCAACGGCTCAATTATATAAAAGCATAACAAGAATTTATCCTACAAAAGGTTCTATCAAAACCCTAGATAACAAATTAGTTATTCATAATAGTATGTAAAACTACAATACTAAAAGTCATAACCAACAATGAAAAAAGAGGAAGAGGAAGGAAAAACTCATTGAAGAATTCCCCGCCTTGCTCCTATTGTGTCTCTGTCTCCTTAGGTCGAATCTGTGTCAAAAATTGATCTCCTCCCTACACTTGTTCTTTCTCCAAAGTAGTCTAAAAACCAGCTTAAAAAATTTCTTGGGCGAGCTTCTTGAGTTTATAAGGGTTTGGAACAAGTTTTTCCCGAGTTACCCTTTGGTCCCCAAAAGTCTGGGCAATTGCACAGTTCACCACGGCCGCGGCGCGACCGCGGCGCGACCGCGGTGAGAGCATAACATTCTGCCTGCGTTTTGTGGCCTGCCGCGGTCCCACCGCGGTCCACCGCGGTCGTGGTGGATTCAAATCCAGTCCCCTTTTTGCTTCTTTCCGCTCGGGTGCTTCTTTCTTGGATGTTTTCTTCACATTATTGACTCCAAAACACTCCATAGTTCTTCCTAACTTGGATTAGTCCCTGCGAAGCAAAAGAACACCAATTAGAGCATTTTGTTATCATTTAGCCTATAAAACAACAATAAAGCATGGTATAATTAGGGTGTAAATATCGTCTATGTAGCCTATTATCAACACCCTATCAACACCCCACCCTTAAACAATTGCTCGTCCTCGAGCAATCAAACTACACTTTGTTATAGACATGACCTTCTTAAACAATTCTCCTAACTCATCACACCAAGAGTATTTTTAAAATAGACTAAGCACAAAAGCGTAACATCTTCACCTCAAGATTTGACTCACAAGAACCACGCATTATTCACAACTCACCTACTTACTCTGACATAGAGGTCACTGACATTACCTTTCCTTCATGAATCAAGTGCCCTCACACAACAAAAGAGAGTAGTTCCACAGAATAAAATTTAAGAACACTTAGGAACTCAAGATAGAAAGAATTCACTCACTCTCAGAAATAACATTCATATGCCACAACAGATGCACCATAAGCTTGCCCGTAGTATACTACTCCACTAATCGAGCTCATTAAATCTAGGACTTTATTTAGTTGTAATGTAGGCTACGGGACGGGTAGGATACATTTAGATATAAGAGTGACTACACCTCCCTAAGCACTTTAATACATATACTTTAACATTCAAACCCAATACTTATGTCAAACCAAAACTCCACCTTCACATCAATGTATATTACCCCATTCTTCTTTAAGCACACTTACGTCAAGAGCCACCACTTATCAAGGAATTTTTCTTTATTCACAACAATCCAACTATTTTTTTTTTCCAATTCAAGTGGCTCTTACTTTTTTCAAAACAGTGCACATTTCTCCTTATTTCATTAGTTCCACTCAAAAGCCAAACCAACCACCCCACACTTTAACTTTTACACAGTTCATAACATTCAAGTGCTCATGAGAGGTGAAAAGGTTCAAATAGATGGTTAATTCAAACAATTGGGTAAGGCATGTAATGTGGTTGCCAAAGAAATAGGATTACAGGCTCAAAGGGGTTAACTACGATACATAACAATTAGGTGGGTAAAATATACATATCTGGCTCAACAAAGAAACGCCTATATCCCTTCCAAGACTGAACAAAAATTTCGCTTTGCAAATACACAGGGCAAGTTCTAGGAATCAAATGCAATGCACAGAATATAACAAATCCTTACACACACATGGCACATAACTCACTCAGGATTGGTTTCATCAAGACACTCTAGTCAAAGCAGTTAAGCAAAGTTAAGATCATAAAATTTAAGGTACTTATACAAGAGTCAAAAACTGAGCCTAAGCGTCACAACCAAAGTACTCACTATTCTCAAGGCATAACAAAGTCAAGAGATATCGCTTCATTTCAAAACACAACACAATGGCTCCTATTCCAAAAAAAAAGATTAAATACACCCGGTTCAAACAAAACCCTTGGAAAAGAACCGCGGCACAAAGAAAAACCAAGGGGGAATTGCTACACTACCTAACAAAAGAAAATCATTTTGTCCTTTTTCTTTAGACTTAAATCCCTCAAGAAAATTGTCTAATAGATCTATCGTCGGGAAAAGTCCAATCTTTTCTATTTAAAAAAAATATTCACTTAAACTAACACAACTAAAATAGCATAGAAAGTCACCCAGACAATCTCCTCACCCCACACTTAAAATTGTGCATTGTCCCCAATGCACACCTATACATACAAGAGGGTAAAAGAAACTCCCTGGTAGGCCAAAGCACTAGCATCTCATGGGGTACTCAGACTTCTCCCAGGCCCGGTCCTTCGTGCGGGTACCTCACACTTAGTTCCAACCATCTGCTTCGCTGTTGCATCCTTCCAATAGCTTTGCTTTCCATGCTCCTAGAAAATCAAAAATCGACACTACAAAAATAATACAATAAAAATAAATTAATAAAAGGAAGCAGTAAAACTGGGTTGCCTCCCAACAAGCGCTTGATTTAACGTCGCGGCACGACGTGAATCATTTTTTTGCCTCCACCTCGAGCTTATGAATTGAACCCCCAATTTGGCATCAAGTTTTCGGCTATGCTCCAGGGGTGGAGGAACAAATCTAATTGGCCCAAGCAACCATTGTACTATTCAACACTTCTTGGCTTTTATATGAGGTATGTAGTCCTGTCTTTCTGGCAAGAAAAATTCCAGAATGTAGGCACCTTGTTCCTCATTCCTTGACTTCTCAATCGGCTCGGGTGACTCTATTTCCATATCGTCATCCAAGCACAATGTAGAAAAATATTTGGAGTGAGGATCAATGCGCTCACACACATGAACTTCAGGACTTTCAGCATCCTCAACATCAATTATACTAGAGTCAACAAAATTTGTATCCTCAATGTCCTTGGCTGACTCTAGTCTCACTTCTTCAACATTGACATCCTCAAATTGTAGTTGGCTAGGTTGTTGATGTTCTACTCTGACCTCCCCAATTTACACCTCAAATTTATGCTCTTCTTGGCTACTATCCTCAATATTGGCTTGTTGAGCATTAAAAGCTCCAACCACTTGACTCAATTGAGCCTCCAACTTGCGAATAGTTGCCTCTTGCCTTTCTATCTGCAATTGTTTTTCATTATTTTGTTTCAGAAGGCACTTTAACATATCATTGATCTCCTTCAGGTCTGCATCCCCAGGTTCTTTGTTCCTGTTAACTTCACAAGAAAAGGTAGAACCATCATAATAAGGGGTTGGGGGAAGATAAGAAATATAAGCACAACCATAAAAGTGACCATTTTTACCACCACACACTTCACACACATTCCACAAATAAGATTGAATTGGTGCACATAACTCGCTCTCAGGAACATTTTGAAAATTTTGCCACGGGTGGTTTCCTTCACAATATGTATGAGGATCAATAGTAGAATTATCTACACCTAAATTCCCATAATTCCAAGATGTCATATTTCTCAAATCAACAGTTATAAAAAAAACAAAAAAAAAACAAAACAAAATAAAAGTTCAAACTTGAACCCTAGCAATATATACAGCTACAACTACGCCGTTAGTTCCCCGGAAACGGCGCCAAAATTTGATCACGCCCAACTCTGTTGTTGTTACGACAGGCGGAGAGCAGTGCCCTATTGGTCTAATTCCTGCTTCCCCCCTCGCAGTCTTCGGCAATCCAGAGACAAAGTCCATGGCTATCTCGTACCCCATTCAATAGACTTGCTGGGAAAGCTTAATAGAGTGACCAAGCTAAGACCTTAGACGAAGAGAGTGTCCAATCAATCACGACAAGCATCCTTGCACTAAGCGGTCCAGGGGGAGTTCCCTGCGGCCTCTATATAAAGTCTATGCGATTGTCCCTAAGGAAGGGTTTCCATTGGCTTGCATTGATTTGAAACTACTACTATACTAAACCGGCTTATTATTTCTATTTTTTGTATTTATTACTTTTTTTTATTTATCCTAAAAAGGATAAGCGGTCGCTGCAAATATATTTCGGTCTAAAAGTCCGGAGTCGAATCCCACAGAGAACTAAGGCTTAGCTGTATCTGTTTAATATCACTAAGAAGACAAGATTGAACAATTTTCTAAATTATAAAGATTGAGATTTATATTTCTAACCAATTAACTAGCAAATACTACAAAGCGGTAAAATTATCAACTAACGAGACAAAGGGTTGGAGACTAAATTAAGGAGGTCTAGAGTTATGATTTCCCCAATTGTTGGAATCCTTCTAGCTATGTTCCCTACAATTTTGCCTATGTATTATCTACTGGTCGTGAGCACTTTAGGTGCCGTAATTCTCTCTCGAGCAACTACAATAATTTACTAGAAATATTCTCTCGAACTACGCTAGTTGGCTTTATCTAACCGCTCATTATGACCACGTCAAGGCTTTGTTATTTCTAAACCTACCTTTAAACCCAATGTATTAATTTCTCACATACGTTAGGAGTGACGTTGTTCAACAACTACCTAAATATGTACTCTCTCTCGAGCAGTACACACTAAATAGGCACAGTCAATTGATGGCCATTCAATCAACAACAATAAACACGTAGTTGAACAAGTAGAGAAATCCAACGGCTCAATTATATAAAAACATAACAAGAATTTATCCTACAAAAGGTTCTATCAAAAATTAGTTATTCATAATAGTATGTAAAACTACAATACTAAAAGTCATAACCAACAATGAAAAAAGAGGAAGAGGAAGGAAAAACTCGTTGAAGAATTCCCCGCCTTGCTCCTGTTGTGTCTCTGCCTCCTTAGGTCGAATCTGTGTCAGAAATTGGTCTCCTCCCTACACTTGTTCTTTCTCCAAAGTAGTCTAAAAACCAGCTTAAAAAACTTTCTTGGGTGAGCTTCTTGAGTTTATAAGGGTTTGGAACAAGTTTTTCCCGAGTTATACTTTGGTCCCCAAAAGTCTGGGCAACTGCACAATTCACCGCGGCCGCGGCGCGACGGCGGTGAGAGCATAACATTCTGCCTGCGTTTTGTGGCCTGTCGCGGTCCCACCGCGGTCCACCGCGGTCGCGGTGGATTGAATCCAGTCCCTTTTTTGCCCAGTCCCCTTTTTGCTTCTTTCCGCTCGGGTGCTTTTTGCTTGGATGTTTTCTTCACATTATTGACTCCAAAACACTCCATAGTTCTTCCTAACTTGGATTAGTCCCTGCGAAGCAAAAGAACACCAATTAGAACATTTTATTATCATTTAGCCTATAAAACAACAATAAAGCATGGTATAATTAGGGTGTAAATATCGTCTATGTAGCCTATTATCAATACTCCCCCGCATTCCAAGGATTGATCATCTGAAGCGTGAGCTATATAAGATGGGGCCCTACATCGAGTAAACAATGAATTGGTATGCCTAGTTTCTATACCATGATAAGAAAATAGACATTTAGTCTAACTCAAACCCAAAAGTTAGTTCATGAAGTGAATACTGCCCAAAATCATATAAGAAGACCAGAAAATCCATAACATATGCCTCCCACATTTGGCACAAGATGTGTTTTGAAGTATCTCGCTCTGAAACGAACTTAAACGAAAAAATTCTTGGCAGGGATCGGTTACTCCTAGAGAATATATTCAAACTCGACGAGAATTCGAATTAGTTGAAACAATAAATTATTAATACAAAACTATTAAAAAAAACTCGAGGTGACTTCCAATGACACTTTTTGAAACCCTTGCTGAAATCACCACAATCATTTTGACTTTTGAGGTACTTATACTTGTCACAAGATCCAACTCAATTTTGTCAATAATGCATCTACCAAATAAACAAATACTACTATACTTTAGCCTGTTTTTTTAATAAACTGCAATTTCCTGCAATGCTTAAGCTGTCCAATTATGTCCAAAAACGTAGTTTTTTATACTTAAGCACATGGTAAAGTAGGTATCAACAAGATGCAATCTCCAACTTTATTACTAATATAAAAGCTTAGTCTCCTTTCTCCTTTTGAAAAATAAAGAATATGACAGGCTTTATTCATGATTAATTAACTATAAATTTTTTATCAACTTCTGCTTTCATTTCGAAAATATATAATGATTGTTATCACATATAAGATTATTTTATGATTGTTGTATATATAACGATTTTTATAGAATAGAAAGTATGCATCCGTCCTTAACTAGATTCGAGTTCGAACCATATGTATAAAGTCGCCTTTAACAGAAAGTGTTTTACACTAAAAGTAGAATTGTTTGACGTAAATCCAAATTAATCGGGCCAATGGAATACAAGGGACCATAGTACACTCGCTCATACTTCTCCAACAGCTTAGATCACTCACAAGGTTATGAATTACTAGACTATATAATATTAACGGAACAAGTAACACTTGATTCATAGGTAGATTCAGAATTTTAATATTACATGTTCGAGTTTATATTTTTATCGCAACTCATTTATTTTACTGGGTGTGAATATATTATTTTTTGTTATAAAATAATAAATGAAGAACAAGAGTATTGCAGAGAAAAGTAGGGAGAGAGTAATTCTTATTGATTTTGGGATGAATTACAATGGAATAGAACCCTCTATTTATAGGGAGATGGTGACTTAGCCACCAAGTAATAAACCCTAGAATCTCTCTAAATATAGACATTCACCATAAATAGAACTCTATTTATAACACTCCCCCTTGAATGTCTATTCAACTGATAATGTGCCTCGTTAAAACCTTAACTAAAATAAAATCCAGTGGGAAAAAAATTGCAGAGAAGGAAAAAGAGTACACATATCTAACAATACGCCTTTTGGTTGCCTCGTTAAAAACCTTGCAAGGAAAACCCAATGGGACAAAACCTTGTAAGGGAAAAAGAGTACAACACGTATTAACTCCCCCTCGTGAGAGCATCACTTCACATCCTTAAGCATTTGCATTCCAATCTTGTGCACCATCTTCAAAAGATCTTTGGTAGATATTTGATAAACAAATCAGCCATATTAACTTGAATGAATATATTGCACCTTGAAATCATCATTCTTGATAGAGATGGATTGTCTTCATATGATCTTGTTTGAATCGCCAGTTCAATATCTTCACATAGAGGTGAAAACTCTTGCTATCATATTATCATGCATATAGTTATAGCAAGATACATTGGTGCACAAATTGCATTGAGGATGTAGTACTTCATGACCATGAATTCTATATGCTTTAAGCAATTTAAATCCTTCAAGGATTTTAAGTCATATAAGCCATATAATAGACTTTAGATGCATATCAAGTTTTCATGTCATGCTAGACATATAAGATATCGAAAACTGATTGCACATACCATTGACTTTATACTTTCAAGTGTTTGAACTACATGTTCAAAACTACATGTCTTTCACGTGAAATCAATTCTATTTGAATTGTGTCTCTTTCATTTGGCCAATATTTTTGTGTCTGTAAGCGACAGACTTAAGATCATCATCTATACTTAGCGCTATCATAGATGTCGTCGACAAACATTTTATATCAGTTTCAATATATTTTCATAAAGACATAACATAGAGATCTCTTCATTCATATATTCGGGTACCTGAATCTCTCATGAGATTTTATGAAGTGTTATGTCATGTGACCTTCTAGATCACTTGCCTCCTTTATTATGATCATTTTGATCATTTGCTCATCTTCTTTATCAAGAAGTTTATTTGAAACCGATTAGTCTATACGCCTTAAGCGTACCACAGACTTTGTCCTTCTAGGACTTAATAGGAACATTTGCAATGAGAATATATAGTTACTTTCTTTGGGTCAGCAAATGCGTCTGGCATGCTTTGCAATATATTGCACATGAATTATCCTCTATGAATTTCAAGTTCATATTATTTTATTCGAGGATCGAGATGTATAAATAATAATTCATTCCATGTAACTTTTTCTCAACTGTTTATCATATCTCCCCCTCATGTTAGAAAAACTAACTTGGTACCTCAACTTTGAGAATCCATCTTTGTGCGTTATGGTGTTAATCAAAATATACACCGCACATCAATAATAATAAGATGGAATTATTTGGTTCCTGACCCTGAACCACTTGTGAGGGGAGAAAATAATATACTTTGGTATATAACGTATATCAAACTGATATAGATGACTTTATTCTCATAAGCAATTGTTTAGCTATTAAGTAGAGGCACTTAATAAATCATTTTGCTAAACCAACTGTGATGTAAACCAACTTATCAAGATGAACTTCTTGAATAAAAAAATCTGGAAATTATGCTCTATAATAAATTATTGAGCAAGTTACCTCGCAAATACCAGGTTGCGGGTCAATAATAATTGCACATGTAACCATCTCATAGATGCATCTTATCTGGTATACATGGCGGGTGAATGGGCCCATATTCACCTTTGATATTTCCAGCATTCATGGGATTCAATCCCAATTTTAATTGGTCTATTAATTAATGAGAACAAGCAATGTAAGAGAATCCGTAAAGAACTTTCTAGTTCTTTAATATTTACCCATGTGAATTCTCTTTTATTTTTGCACATCTACTTGAATTAACATGGCTAAACCAATTATGCCAACTGGATAAATTATCAATATTGATAAACTTCAGGTTTACACCATGATGTGTGCAATTATGAATAAACTCCAAGTTTATTATGATATGGGTTTTTATATCAATAAATATCCACTTCATTGTGGTATTCTTTTGTTTATGTAGTACAAATTGGAGAATAAAGCGGGTAGCTTTTCACATACATATTACCCCGCTACAAGTTGTAGTAATAGAAGATATTAAATCTTTCCTTTATTTATAGTCTCAGTATGACCAACCGCTTTCGCGAATTCTTTGGAAACTGAATAAGTTTC
>NW_017671605.1:227244-255248 GCF_001879085.1 Nicotiana attenuata
TTTTACCACTTCAGGTAGTTATAATTTTTTACAAACTCCATTAGAGTTATAATCAAACTTTGTTGTCTTTGCTTGTATTTAAAATCAAAGTATAGAATAAAAGAGAAAAATACGGTAAAATACTTACCTTAAATCCAGAATTTAATTATGAAGGAAGTTCGTGGAATAATTGACAATCATTATGCTCAATCCCAAAGCTTCAACTCAATTGGTTAGAGTCTCGTGTTGATAACGTGCTATAAAATAATAAATGAAAACAAGAGTATTGCAGAGAAAAGTAGGGAGAGAGTAATTCTTATTGATTTTGGGATGAATTACAATGGAATAGAACCCTCTATTTATAGAGAGATGGTGACCCAGCCACCAAGTAATAAACCCTAGAATCTCTCTAAATATAGACATTCACCATAAATAGAACTCTATTTATAATATTTTTAATTATTTTGTGAATTTTTTAGCCAACAGATACATAAAGTTCGAGCCAAAATTATTAGACATCTTTTTCACTTTCTGTGTTCGCAACAAATTATGAAGTCCCATTAATTAATCTTGTAATGTGGAAAATTTTGCATATCTAACTTTGAATATTAAGGGTCTATTTTTTGATGACTCAGAACCATATGTGGCCACTAATTGACCCAAACAGCGATGTTTTGAAAACGTGTCTACAAGTTGTTTTCACAATTAATATATTATCTAGCTAGTGGCAAGACAATAATTGCACTATTCTAGAAACAAAGTAAAGAAAATACTAGAAAATTTCAAAGACAAGAAATTAAGGAAAAAGAGAAGAAACTCTTCTAGAAGCTAATATCCTAAATCTGCATTGTTTTAACATATACTACTCCTACTTTTTTCGGTCCATTACTAAAAATAATTAATTCAAAATTTTTAGTCATTTTAAAAAATTAAATAGGATTAATTATTTTTCTTTCATATTTACTCTAACTTAATAAATGTGGAGATAGACTAATATTATGAAAATAAGAATAGCATTAAACTAAGATCAAAGAATGAATAATAATAATTTGCTCAAATTATTCTTGTATTTAGTGTTATTTTTATAAGGGACGTGTAAGTGACAAAAATAACAGTAAGTAATTTGGACCGGAGGGAGTAATCAGTGAAAATAGCACGGGTTAGCCAGTTTTCGGACTGTAATTGAAAAATAGCCAGCATTTACAAAGTCATTGAAAAATAGCCACTATTTTGCTGCAACGCGCAAAGTTCCAGCACAATATACTGGAGATTGGTAGACCTGTGCATGAACTTCCAGCATATTATGTTAGAACTCCAGCACACGGAAGGTTCCAGCATAATATACTGGAGATCGGAGCACCTGTGTATGAACTTCCAGCATACACGAAATATTTCAGTATATTATGCTGGAACTCCAGTATATTATGTCGGAAGTTCACATGTAAAAATTTCGATCTCCATATATTATGCTGAAATATTTTCCGGATTTTGAACAATATTTTTGTTCAAATTTATCTTTACATGAAAAGTGGCTAAATTTTGATTACTTTTGAAACTGTGGCTATTTTTCAATTATCACTTGTAAATCTGACTATTTTTGAATTTCACGCTTAAAGACCAACAGACATATAATGAAAACATGAAAAGTCACTTTTAGCTACTTCTTTAATTTTAAATAAGAGTAACGCATTAACAATATGCCAAGCTATTTCTTTAATTTTTGTGTTGTGGTCATCAGTGGCGTACGTAGCTTTTGACTTACTACTGTACTTAATATTCTTACCACGAAACAGTGATTATATATGTGTGAAAAATTACATAATTTCATCAAAATATCTGTGCATTTTTGGTGCTCCGCTCGTGGGGAGAGGAATGCGGAAAAGCGGGGTCTTCTCGCCTATGCTTACTTCCGTTTTAGAAGTCGCGTTAAAGGTCTTTCTTTTTTATTCTCTTCTTATTCTATTGATCAAAAGCATCCAACAGCATTAAGAATATGAGTTGGCATAGATAGAATTTGCTTGCCTGACCTTAATTGGCTTGAAATCTTAAGCAGTTCAATTCCGATCTTCACTTATCTGAAACGATCCTATGTTCAAGTGCCCCTTCTTTTACTCGAGCCTCGGCTGAGCATCTTTTATTTCATTCGAATTTTAAGAAAATTTAAAATTCATAATTTTGAAAAGCACTATATTTAGTGCTATATATTTTAAAGGTCAAAATTAACCAAGAAATTCTTCATTTCTTTTTCTCTTTTTCGTATTGATGGTTTCCTCCACTGTTTTAAAAGGTATTTCTGGGACTCGCTCAGGGCTCGTTCTTGGGCGGGGCACTTGCAAAAAGCCCTGGGGCTCATGTGCGAGGCTTAATTCTTGTGAGGCTTACGCCCCAAGCGCCCGATCGTGCGCCCTAAACACGCCTAACACCCAACGCTCGGGGCTCGCCAAACAGTTCTTACTCAAATTAAGTATCGAATTTCCTAATTAGCATCATTGACCCTCAAAATTCTTTAACAAAATAATGATAAAAGTTCTATTCATCGATAGAAATATGAAAATTGTGCATACCTCAAATAATGATCCATAGTATTGTGAATTTATATCTTGACTTGTTGTTGGTCATGTCTTAGTTCATGTCTCTCCTAATTATAGACTTTTATTAATTTGATATTTAAAACTAATTTGAATTTATTAATGAAGGAGTAATATTTTAATTGTAGTGTTGATAAGATTTGTTGATTATTTACTTTTAAAAAGGTAAAACGTGGAGTTTGATAATATATTTTAAGAAATTATGATTTTTTTTAATTGTTTGAAAGTTAAGGCGTTATACGTAATTTGCATGCATTATTTATACTTAAGAAACATGCTAGATATTTTGTTTTCTATGAGTTTCTTTAATTTTCTTTAATTTTTTAACTTTTATTTTATATTTTATTTTTTTGTGTTATTATGTTATTTTACTAATTTATAAATTAAGTTTTTTAAAGATCCATGCGGCTTACGCCTCATCCCATATCAAGTAAAACGCTCTGCCTCACGCCCCCACCCTTTAAAGCGATGGTTCCCTCAAATAAATAAATAACAATAATTAAAAAATGAATTTAAAGTTGGAAATCTCATGTGGTTCTGATCAGTCTCACTCGCTGTCATCCTAAGGAACACCAATTTAAACCTATGACCACGTTTGTGGCCACGTGATAACCACATCTATTATGTAGTCTAGCTAAATTATTTATATATATGTCTTTTTCAAATTTTCAAATATATTCGCAATACTTTTTAAGGATGAATAAAGATCGCACTTTATTTATACTTGAATATTCAATTTTTTTAAGAGGAATGAAACCCAAGATAAATAGTCTTCTAATTAAAATTTCCTAATTCCTTGGCTAAAATCATATTCTCTTGGTCTCATTTTATGTGATGCAGTTACTATTTAAAGAATTAAAGGAATTTTTATTTGACCATATTTTTTCATGTACCTTTTAAATATTTTGAAGTATTAATTATAATAACTTATGGTACTTTTTAAATATGTGAATTTATCTGTTTCAAGAAATTGAAAAAATATTGTTCGACTTTACATAAAAATGAAATAGTTTGACCTGTGCACTCCGAATCATATCACATAAAATGAGACTCCCACTCACAAAGACTTTAGTCGAGTATCAATGCCTTGGTCCTTCCATCTTAAACTAATTAAGTATAAACATTAATGTAGAAATGACACCAAATAGCCATTTTAAAGGACTGTTATTTAGGAATTAGCCAGTGTGTTCTGAATTTCAATTTTTCAATTTAATTTTTCAGGACAAAAATTTCCTGAGTTGTCCTGAAGTTAAGATTTTTGGTTTAAAATTCCAGGACAAAATAAATACTGACTAATATCTAAATAGCATCCCTAAAAAATGGCTATATGTGCACTTACCCCAACATTAATAACGTTTTAGGCTACTGTGAGACATACAAATCTTAAGGTTCATTTCTTTTTCGCTACAAATGGAAAGGTAAAAGTCAAAGAAATAGACGTACGTGCATCTTTAATAGAATTGATTGATTGAACAAGGTTGACAAATACAAAATGAATTTGAATAAAGAATTTAAGTTGGAACTTCTTTTTAACGTTGAGAATAGTAAAGACAACTAAGAGAAGCAACAATAATTAGTTTAGAGAAAAAGATAACCAGCTTTTTATTTATTGAAGCTGCTAAATTTTACCCTCCATTATATTCTAGATTTATTTATATTTCTAAGGTTAATAAATATTCTCGTACTTGTTCTTGTTATTGATGGAGACACGTATTAAAATATTTCGAAAAAAATAAGTTCAAATTTACTTTTAATTTTTGTTATGATTTTAAATTACTAGTTGGAGCTCCGTTACGGATAGCAAAAACATTACAGTCAGACCTTTCTATAACAGCATCCATATATAACAACACTTCACTATAAAAGTCAAGCTTTTTCGGAACCAAATTTTATGTTATGTTAGTATAATATATGTTCTCTATAACAGCACTTCGCTATAACATCCAAAAATATTCGGAACAAACGAGGCTGTTATAGAGAAGTTTGACTGTACTTTTTTTTCCAACAGTATATTATCAGATTAAATCCATAGTTTAGCTAATTTCAAAGTTACCCGGCCAATTCAAATAATACATTGATAAAAGTTTGACTATTTCTCTTGTTCTATTTAGCTCGAGTTCACTTAAGACTATAATGATCGCAAAACAAAATTAAGAAGAAAAAGGAAAGAAAAGTTTGTTTTTGGTTAACATTTAAAATAATAAACAGTCAAATCTTCTTTATAATAATATCATTTGTTCTGAAATTTGTTGACTATTATAGTAAAATATTGTTATAGAGAATATATATTATAAAATAATATGAAAAATTGGTTCTAAAGAAAACTTGACTAATTTAATGAAATTTTATTACAGAGGATGACTGTTATAGAGACTGATTGTATAACATAAAAACTAAACTTCTTCTGTTTCAAAAAGATTAACATTATTGTCTTATTAATCTGTATAAAAAAGATCGATACATTTTAATTTTTTTTTTAATAAGAAGTATATATAGTCAAACAAATGCTATGACACCATAAGTTTCAAATTTCATAGTCATACACAAATGTTATAACTTATTTAATAATATATATCTCAACAAAAAATTATTAAATTTGTGCCAAGTCAAATTACGTCAATTTATTTTGTTAAAGAGATGAGTAATTATTTAAAATGTTATCCAAAACTATGGGATTCGTATTTCGGACCAAGAAAGTCTCAACAATGCATAGGAACCAGAAAAACTCTTGGTCTAGCTACTTCCAACAAATTTCAATTTTCAAATGGTGTACAATTTCAGAATTTTTTTGTATATACACGAAGTCTATACCAATTTGCATTTATTTAAATACTGAGAGAATAAAACTCTCAGCTAGCGTTTGGCTATAGATCCCAAATTTATTTTGAAAAATCTGATTTGGGTGAAGTTTGGTTTGAAGATGAAAATGTGTTAGAACATACGTTTTCAAAACATATTTTCCAACTTTATTTTGGAAAAACATGTATATAATTCCCAAGTTTTGAGATTTTGGCCCAAAATCAGCGATTTAAAATTTGGGATTTGGCCAAAATATGGGCAAAATTTATGGTCAAACATGATTTTTGAAAATAAAAGCCAAATTTATTTTGACAAAACGCATGGCCAAACGGGGCTTAAAGAAGTAGGGCATCTTTCTCAAATTTCAAGGCCAAATTTTTCTCCTGTTTGCCATTTCTTCACCAAATAAAACTCCAAATAAGGTACCAATTTTCGTCAAACATTTTTGCCACGGTCTTAAATTGAAAATGAAAGAATCACAAAGTGCACGAATAGTCTTTTGTGGACTCTTATTATGAAAAGTTACCGAAATTTACAAAAATAAAAAATGAATTTTAATCATTTCAGGATCAATTTAAGACTCGTGGATATAAGGTTTTTAAATTCAAACCATCGAGTCTGAAGTTGAACTCTGTCGAAGTATTTTTGAAAATCAAGGTTCTAACAAGCCTAAATTTAAATTCGGAGGTCTTAATTTGAAGAAGAAAAAGAAGAAGAAGAACAAACAACATCAAGATCAATTCTAAGTTTGCCAAAGCTGACTAAACTTTTATTTTTTGACTAAGCTCGTTACTAATTAATTGAAAGGCCAAAAAAGAGTTAGTTAAACGTATGTACTTTTTGATAGAAAATTAATTGTCATTGTCTGGAAAATTACAGTATAGTTAACATGCATGATTTAGTAAAACAAAACAAAACACTTGGTTATTTAAAGGAAACTCTTTACTGTGTGAAGGCCAAAAACCAAAAATAAAAATAAAAAAATTCATTAGCTTAACTCATAATATAGGAGAAGTTCGAAATTTTACTAAGATTAGTTGTTCCACCTTTCCATGGGGATAAAAAAAATACTACAATCCCGGAATAACTAATCCCGAAATTACCGCAATTTTCGACCAACTAAATATGGAATAAACTCTTCTTAAATTTAATCCCGAAATTAATTATTTCTTATCCCTCATACCAAACGAGCCCATAGCTATCAAAGAGATTCAACAATTTATACATAAAAAATTATTTTTACTTATTTACACAATATAACTTATCGACGAATGAGATTCAATTACATTCAAACCTCTCTATAACAACATCGTTTGTTCCGAATTTTTTTGGCTTTTATAGTGAGTGGCTGTTATACACCTAGAACATCATTTAGCATTTAAATATATTTTGGCGTATAGACAAAAATTATCCAAAAACTAATTATTTTTCTTTTATAATATTATATACAAAAGATTAATAAAATATTTAAATTCAAAATCTCAAAAGATATAAATATTTCACGAATTAAATGCCAAAGAAATCTAATATATTATTTCAAAATTCTTAACTAAACGCACAAATATTTAAACTCTAAGGCACACATTAAAAAATACGAATAGATTACGTTATATATTATTGGTACTTGTCCAATATAAGATATATCAAGTGCACGTCTTCAAATAAAAAAAGAATGATATGCATATCTTCAAAAAGTATAAATAGATCTTTTAAGTATCTTTTAGCATTTTTCTAATGCAAGATATATCATTTGTAGATCTTTAGTTATAAAAATATTTGATGTCAATATGTTCATGGAACATACTGCTATCCTTAAGATAATATATATATAGCTATTATAAGTTGTACATTAAAGATATAAAATATTTGCTTAAATATTTAGAATTATTATTAGTAAAAATCTTAGAAAATCTGCATGACTGTTATAGAGGGAGTAATTTTACAAAGAGCGTACTGTCATAAAGATGATTGTTGCTGTTATAGGCAGAATGCTGTTATAGATAGGTAAAATATAACATAAAAAATTGGTTCTGAGAAAAACTAGGCTTTTATAGTGAATGGCTGTTATATAGGAAGATCTGACTGTATACCATTTCCAATACATTTAACTACTTCACTGGCTAATAAGTATTACGTGTTGAAAAATACTTTTAAATATTATAAAATAATTTTTTGGCACAATTTTAATCTTCCTTAACCTCCAATAAATATGTTTCCCTTATGTTCCTTATTCTAATCGAACATGGGTCATCAATGGAGTCATTATCACAATTTATGATATTTTTGGAGATTTTTTCTCCCTTTACCTATATTTTGAGGGGTGTGATTTACAACCTTAATAATTTAATCAATACGAATTCGAATTAATCAGATCAGTAAATTTCAAAACGTACAAAATAATTAAATTAAAAAAAGACTTATGTACGTAATCATCAACCAATGTTTCCAATTTAACAATTTGCATTTTTGTTCGAAAATGCTTTACCTTCTTTAGTAGCCTACTAACATCACGTGAATTTGAATAAATCGAACCAATAAATTTCGAATACATAATAGTTCCATATTATCATGTTGCCTCTGAGCCGAGGGTCTATTGAAAAACAGCCTCTCTAATTCGTCAGTGTCACGACCCAAAAAATCCCTCCGAAGGAGTCGTGATGGCACCTAGTCTCTAAACTAGGTAACCCTAACATTAACTGAGATAATATTTATATTTGCTAATTTTAATCTGAATAACTCTTAACAGTTTACAATTCCCAAAACCGGTGGTACAAGTCACAAGCCTTTCTAAGAGTAGTTATTCAAAATAAATACATCACTGCTCCGAAACAAAAGGAACAAATGGGAATAAGTACAAATGAAGGTGACTCCGAGGCCTGCGAACGCTGTAGCAGGTTTACCTTGAGTCTCCACCGCAACGACTCGCACAGCTACTATCGATCAAATACCTGGATCTGTACACAAAAATATACAGAAGTGTAGTATGAGCACACCACGGCGGTGCCCAGTAAGTATCAAGACTATCCTCGGTGGGGTAGTGACGAGGAACAGTCCAGACACCTACTGGTCAAATAAATTGAACAGGATTTGATAATAAACTATCAATCTAAAAATGACATAGTAATATCAACAACATGGAAAGAACAAACTACAATCAGTAGAAACAATAAAGAGAAACACGGGTGGAAACGAAGATAACCAAATAAATTAACAACAACATAGCTGGAACACAGACAAGTAAAGAAAAATGTACTCAAACAAGGAAGGCGATGCCAGCTCAATAAGTCATATCGTTTCTGATGCACAATTTCCAGCCATCTCAAACTCGATGTCTCATATCATAACCTCAATTACCAAACTTTTAGCACACCCGGCACCTCGTGCCCACATATTTCTATCTCACTTTACACGATAACGTTCTCATGTTACTCGGTTCATAGGGTCTGTAACCAATACAATTAAGATGTTCAAGGAGTCTGATTTACATAACCTAAGTGGAGTACAGCTTCTAAACCAATTAGGAACTCAGCAAGAAAAGATGAAGTTATTTTTAGAAATTATTTAAATAAAGAAAGTACCATATTCAATTAAAGTACAAACATTGAATGAAATATTACCTTTAACAAGAAATTTAATAAATTATCTTAGTAGAAATTCCATTTAAAAGTAAAATACATCCTCAGACGGTTCAAGAAAATTTAATTGAGTAACTAAATGAATTGAAGATGAAACAATTATTGAAATTTGAAGTATTGAAAAATATGTATATAAATACGGCAAAGTATTGAAAACATGATGGGGTTCCTTCACAAAGGATCACATCGATAAAGGAATCTGAACAGCTAAAACACTTGAATTGGTAACAACAAATAAACATAGCAAACAGAAAGTGCACGGCACCAAAATCCAATTACTAACAAGGATAAGGAAAACAAACACAGAATTTCACTTTCATTTCATATCTTGTTGCAGGCGTGCAACCCGATCCCATTTCACATATCTCGTTGCAGGCGTGCAACTCGCTCCCATTTCACATATCTCGTTGCAAGCGTGCAACCCCCTCCCATTTCATATATCTCGTTGCAGGCGTGCAACCCGCTCACGTTTCATATATCTCGTTGCAGGCGTGCAACCCGCTCCCATTTCATATATCTCGTTGCAGGCGTGCAACCCGATCCCATTTCATATATCTCGTTGCAGGCGTGCAACCCGATCCCATTTCACATATCTCGTTGCAGGCGTGCAACCCGATCCCATTTCATATATCTCTTTGCAAGCGTGCAACCCGATCCCATTTCACATATCTCGTTGCAGGAGTGGAACCCGCTCCCATTTTAGATATCTTGTTGCAGGTGTGCAACCCGCTCCCATTTACAAATCATCATCAATCATAAAAGAATCCCGGCAGGGGAACAAGAGTATAACAACAACATCCCGGCAAGGGAGACAATATCATAAACAATAACATACCGGCAAGGGAACAATAGTATAACAACAATATCCCGCCAAGGGAAACAATATCATAAGCAATAACGTCCCGGCAAGGGAATCAACAAGTACATAATAAGGGTCACGGAAAAACCATGAAGCATGATAACCTCAACAAAACAACAAGACATAATAAGCACGTGATAACTATACCGGTAACCACTACAATTGGACATGTAACATATTCGCACGAAGTCATAGAGGAACTCACAGTCAAGAAGTATCAAAACAATAAGGAAGGCAATCACTTCAATTAAGACAATTAAGGGTCAATGTAACACGTGATAATTAAAGGAAAGCTAACAACGTCATATGAAGCATATAGAGGTAATTTAAGCAACTAGGGAACCCAATCATAACATGATACTTTCCACATAAGGACCTAAGAACCCTAGAGCAAATTTTCCGCAAATAAGTCCGAGCACCCACTCGTCACCTCGCATGCACGGACTACAATTAGCATAGAAGACTCAAATCCTAGGGGGAAGTCCCCCACACAAGGTTAGGCAAGATACTTACCTCAATCCGGCCAATTCAATACTCAATTTAGCTTTTCCTTTACCAATTCATCAACGCTCGGCTCAATCTAGCCAAAAACGACTTGAATACATCAAACAATGCAAGAGAAAATAATTTCCATTGACAAAACTATAATTCTTATACAATTTGCAAAAAGTCAACTCCCCGGGCCCGCACCTCGGAACCCGATAAAAATTATAAAAATCGAACACCCATTCCGCTACGAGTTCACCCATACAAAAATTATCTATTTCCGATACCATTTGGTCATTCAAATCATCATTTTACATTTTTGAAAGATTTCACAATTTTCCCCAAATTTTCCTTTAGATTCTCATGAACTTGATGTTAAATCTAAGATATAATCACGAAATATAGTTGGAAATTGATTAGAGACACTTACTCAATAATTTGGAGAAGTTTGGGTCCTTGTAAAATCGCCCATGGAGGTTTAGGGCTTGAGAAAATTAAAAATTGGGTGAAAATCTCGTCAAAAACCTCACTTAACAGGTCTCAGATGTCGCATTTGCGACCCAGGGTTCACATTTGCGAACCCCTCACAATTACGAACAACGCAGGGCTGGCAAAAGTCGCATTTGCGAACTGGGCATCGCAAATGCGATGAAAAGTTCGCATTTGCGACCACACCAGAACCAACAATTTTTCCTGACACGAAAATGAGCATAACTTCCTCATACGATATCCAAATTCGATGATTCTTTTTCCTATGGCTCCGTGATTTCGATACGGATCTAATGGTTCAAACAAAACTGAATTTGGATCTCATTTTCTCAATGTGGTATTATTTTTTCTTGAAGAAACGACGATGAAGCATCCAAAAACAAGCGCAACATAGCCTAAACCTATCCGAAACTCACCTAGCTCTCGGGGCTCCAAACCAAACATGCACGCAAGTCTAAAAACATCATACGGACTTGCTCGTGCAATCAAATCATCAAAATAACATCAAAAACTATGAGTTTAACCTCAAAACTCATGATTTTCTAACTTTTCAACCGGACGTCCAAATCACGTCAAATAAATTCCGGTTTTCACCAAATTTTACAGATAGGACTTAAATATCATAACAAACTTGTACCGGGCTCCGGAACCAAAATACGGGCCCGATACCAACGAGTTCAAACATTAATTCATTTCTTTATTTCCTTTAAAAACCAGCACAATAATTTTCTTCAAAAATTGTTTCGAAGGCTAGGGACCTCGGAATTCAATTTCGAGCATACGCCCAAGTCCCATATTTTACCGCGGACCTCCAGGGATCATCAGAACACAGATCCGGGTCCGTTTACCAAAAATGTTGACCAAAGTCAACTAAAGACCAAATTTTAACTCTAAAAATTACTATTTTTTTTCTTCATATTTTCACATAAAAGCTTTCCGGTTTCACGTCCGGACTGCGCACGCAAGTCGATTCACATAATATGAAGCTACTCGAGACCTCATACTGCCGAGCTGGGCGCAATTGCTCAAAACGATCAGTTGGATCGTTACAGTCAGGTAGGGGTAAGGTCTGCGTACACACTATACTCCCCAGATCCCACTTGTGGGATTATATTGAGTATGTTGTTGTTGTTGTTGTTATCATGTTGCCTCCTTTTGTTTCGGCTGTCTTATTATCTCGTATTTTCTGATTCTTAGTGCCCGTTTGGACATACAATTTGATGGAAGATTTTTTCAAAAAAATTTCACTTTTTTCTCGAAATCAACGTTTGTTCATAAAATTTTCAATTTTCACTTGAAGATGCATTTTGGAAATTTTCGAAAATTTGAAAAACTGCAAAAAGTTGTTTTTCGAAATTTTCACTCAAATCACTTACAAAACTTCAAAAACAACTCAAACTGAAATTTATGTCCAAACACAAATCTAATTTTCAAATCCCATTTTCGTTTGAAAAAAAGTTTCACCATTTTTTCGAATTTTACAATTCTTATGTCCAAACGCCTACTTAGATTTCTATTATTTTATGTTGTCTCTTTTGCTCCAATTATCTTATTATTTTATTGTTGTAATTGCTTGTTGCTATTGCTTCTTTTTCATCCTTTTTTGAGCCGAGATTCTATCAAATACAACTTCTATCTTCTTAATGTAGATATGAAATCTGCGTATACTCTATCCTTCTCGAATCCTATTTGTGAGATTATACCGAATTTGTTGTTGTTGTTGATAATAATTCCATGGAAAAAAGGACAGTCTTTAGACGTCATCAATCAATGTTTCAAAAAAGGGCTGCCATGAAATTAATAATTAATAATATAGCCTAAAAAAGGAAAAAGTTATGGCCAATTTAACAACTTGCACTTTCTAGAAAAAAAAAAATCATTATTTGCTCCAAAAAAAACAACATGAAACCCTATATTTTAGGCTATAAATAATCATTCCCAACACCACTCTTCTTTGTACTTGAGCATTTCACCACTTTCTTTCTTCTCTCTTTAACTCTTTCTTCCCTTTTTTTCCCCCACATTTTACACCTCAAGAAAATCTCAATACCATAAATAAATTATATTTATTTACACCCTTTTCTCTCCTTAACCTAAATCTTTTATCTTTTTTTTTTCAAAAAAAAATGGGAAGTGAAAAAATCATGAAGATTAACATCAAAGAATCAACATTAGTAAAACCATCAAAACCAACACCAACAAAGAGACTTTGGAGTTCTAACTTAGATTTAATAGTGGGAAGAATTCATCTTTTAACAGTATATTTTTATAAACCAAATGGATCTTCAAATTTCTTTGATACAAAAATAATGAAAGAAGCATTAAGTAATGTTCTTGTTTCATTTTATCCAATGGCTGGGAGATTAGGTAGAGATGAACAAGGAAGAATTGAGATAAATTGTAATGGAGAAGGAGTTTTATTTGTTGAAGCTGAAAGTGATGCTTTTGTTGATGATTTTGGTGATTTTACTCCAAGTTTGGAACTTAGGAAACTTATTCCTACTGTTGATACTTCTGGTGATATTTCTACTTTCCCCCTCATCATCTTTCAGGTATGTATATACATCGATATTTTTACACTATCAGTATATTTTTATATGTCGTAGTAGGTTTCTTGCTTTATTTTCTTGGTTTTGTAGCCGGGGCGGAGATGATGGTTATATCGGTACACTATCAGTATATTTTAATACTCCCTCTGTTTCAATTTATGTGAACATGTTTGACTGGGCACGGTGTTTTAAGAAAAAAATGAATGACTTTTGGAATTTATGGTCCTAAACAAGTCCAAATGAGGCTCAGAGTATTTGTGTGGTTATAAAAGCTTCTCATTAAGTGTAGAGTTGTAAGTTTAAGCTAAATTGTTACCAAATTTAGAAATGGTTCATTTTTTTTGGATTGGACCAAAAAGAAAATAGGATCACGTAACTGGAACAGAGAGAGTATGTCGTAGTAGGTTTCTTGCTTTGGTTACTGATTCCACTTATTATGATCATCTAGCTCATATAGTCGGGGGCGGAGATAGTGGATATATCGATACACTATCAATATATTTTAATATGTCGTAGTAGGTTTCTTACTTTATTTTCTTGGTCTGATTTCACTTATAATGATCATCTAGCTATCTATAGTTGGGGGCGGAGGTAGAGGGTAAGATATGAGGTCGGATGAATTCAGTAGATTTAGATCGTACTATGTTAAAAGGTTTACGAAATAAGTACAAGTAATTGATTTTGAATCGAGTAAATCAAATGAGGTTGTGTTAGAATCTTGATTTAAACTTATAAAGTTCAAATTTTAGATCCGCCCCCGTTTAATTTTAAAAAATATTTATATTGTCAATGTATAGAATCTAAAGTTTGGAGAAGTGAAAGAATAATATTTCTACTAGAATATGATTTTGATGGTCCAAAAACTTTTGATTGGAAAGATTGGAAGGGAAAGTAGAAGCTGTGAAATGGTGAGACAGTGAAAGAAATTTTACTGAAAATGGAAGGGAAATATTGACACCTACTTTCTTGCCATTCAAAAAAATAGTCAAATATCATTTTTCAACTTAACACCAAATACTATTTTTTTTTTTTCAAAAATTATAATTTTTATGTTCAAACGGCTACTAAAAAAATTCACTATTTTTTTCTCCTTTATTTTTCTAGTATGAAAATATAGACTTGTTCTACTCTGCTTTAAGAATAGTACATACACTAATTAAAGTAAAATAGCTAGCAACAGCTAAGGAGCCACTTTCGTCGCAATTACTTTTTAACCACCCACTTTGAAAATTAGGTCAAAAATTATACGTTTAATGTAAAAATACTATATTCAGTTGAACTGTATAAAGAATCTATCTAATTATTGGTGGCAATTAATTTTAGAGGAGAGAGATTACTTTTAATTTCATAAGGTACACAAATCTAGGGAAAATATACATTTATTATAGTTTACGAGGTGGAGGAATACAACAAAATCATAAATGTGAAGTGCAAATCAGATCTATAAGTTAATTAGTGCTATCTTATTCTTCAAACAAGTGTTAAACTTATTTAAAAAAAAGTCAAAGTACACACAATTTGACTTTGATAATAGTGTTTAAAAAAGAAAGAAAATAAAGGACAGAACCACTCCGAAATAGAAAATTATTATTTTTAAGGAATACATAAAGCTGTCCAAAGACCAAGATCCAAAACTTCGTAGTACGTCAAACCTATCTATAACATCCTCGTCTGTTCCGATATTTTTTGGATGTTATAATAAAGTGCGGTTATAGATTAAATATATTATCATATAATATAATATAAAAATCGATTCTGAGAAAAACTTGACTTTTATATGGTGAATGATTGTTATATAAGGATGATGTTATGCAGAGGTCTGTATTATCTATTCATTATCTTTTTTCATCTGGAGTTCGGTATTCGCTTAGAGCCCGACTACTCCAAATTCTCGTTGGATAGTCCATTGTCAAGAATATAATGTTCCCTATCAAATACGGCTTCATTTTCAAAAATCGAATTTAAAATCTTAATTAAAGATAAATAAATATTTATCACTCTGCTATTTACTGGAAACAACTGGCACAGTGCGTAGGCCATACATAGTTTTAATATTCCATAAGTATGAAATGTTTGTGTTTGGTTTTTTGCTCTTTACTCTATTTGGATCTGTGCATGTGAAAGCATTAATAAATTACTACAGTTCACAACTCACATTTCCCTAGCAAGTTGGTCCATAAATTAGTTCACATGTCACATCTCCCTAGTAAATTTGTCTAAAAATGAATGGCTCATAAAGTCACATTAAGCCATATATTTTTATATATATATATATATATATATATATATTGACAGCTTAATGAATTTTTGCAGTATTTGCAATTTATTTAATTGCAGTATTTGATTGCTATATTTCGCTTCGATTTTTTAATAATTTGTTATTACTACTTGAAGCTACTGCTTCTTTGTATCTTTTATTTAGTCGAGGGTATCGAAAACAGACTCTTTGCCTTTTCAGGATAGGGACACGGTCTGCGTACACATACTCTCTCCCAGACCCCACTTGTGCGAATTTACTGGATTAATTGTTGTTGTCGTTGTAGAAACTTCTAATTTTTAGATTATCATATCAGACTTAATATGAGAAATTACGTGTTATTGTAGATCTACTAAATTTGATAGTACAAGAACAGTTATATATTGCAGTGACATTTCTTGCTATTTGTAGAGTATGAATAAAGATTGGTACTTAAATTTAATATATTGTGTGATTTTTAATTAGGTTACTCGTTTCAAATGTGGTGGAGTTTCACTTGGTGGAGGAGTATTCCACACTTTATCAGATGGTCTCTCATCCATTCACTTCATCAACACATGGTCCGATATTGCCCGAGGCCTCTCCGTGGCCATCCCGCCGTTCATTGACCGGACCCTCCTCCGTGCACGGGACCCACCGACATCGTCGTTCGAGCACATTGAGTATCATCCTCCTCCATCTCTTATTTCATCATCAAAAACCAAAGAATCCACAAGCCCAAAGCCTAGTACCACAACCATGTTAAAATTCTCTAGTGACCAACTTGGGCTTCTAAAGTCCAAGTCCAAACATGAAGGTAGCACATACGAAATCCTCGCGGCCCATATTTGGCGTTGCACGTGCAAAGCACGTGCACTGTCCGACGATCAATTGACCAAATTACATGTTGCCACTGATGGTAGGTCTAGACTTTGCCCTCCTTTGCCACCAGGTTACTTAGGAAATGTTGTGTTCACAGCTACACCAATGGCAAAATCAAGTGAACTTTTACAAGAACCATTGACAAATTCAGCTAAGAGAATTCATAGTTCATTGTCAAAAATGGATGACAATTACCTAAGATCAGCTCTCGATTACCTCGAATTACAGCCCGATTTATCGGCTTTAATCCGTGGCCCGACATACTTTGCTAGCCCTAATCTTAATATTAATAGTTGGACTAGATTGCCTGTTCATGATTCAGATTTTGGATGGGGAAGACCAATTCATATGGGACCAGCTTGCATTTTATATGAAGGGACAGTTTATATATTACCAAGTCCAAATAGTAAAGATAGAAACTTACGTTTGGCTGTTTGTTTAGATGCTGATCATATGCCACTATTTGAGAAGTATTTGTATGAATTCTAAGAGGTTGAAAAAAATCAAGAAGTGGCATGTGCGGAAATAGGTTTTGACGAAGCGACTGATTGAACTAAGGAACTGAATTAATGGACGAGGAGAGAGCATTAAGGATACATCGACTCTCTTGGATTTTAATGTTGACAGTTATCTTAGGTTTGAGGTGTGGTTTTGGATTAAGGCATTTTGTAACTTGTTTTCTATTGTTTTTTTTTTTGAGGGGTCAGTTTGTTTTCAAATTCTTTTTAATGAATTGATCTTTATGTATTTGCTCATGTCTAAGCTTACAGCTCCATATTTCCTTTGTGACTAATTAACACTTGTTTTTCAATTGATCGATAATTTCAAGAAAATTTTACTAGGCTTGCAGCAAAGGAAGTGATAAATATCTAGAGGGTTTTATTTAATAGGGTTTAACTTTTATACGCTGCAATGAGTTTTGTTTAATACTATCATGTCACCTAAAATATAACTAAAGATAACTGCCGACAATAACTAAAGGATATGAGAGAAATGACTTGTTACAATAAATAAAATTGTATTGTAAAGTTGTTTACGTGTGACCTATAGGTCATAGGTTCAAGTCGTGAAATCAACCATTGATGCTTGCATCTAGGGTAGACTGTCTGCATCACACACTTAGGGGTTGTGGTCCTTTTCCAAACCCTGTGTGAATGCAGGATACTTCGTGCACCGGACATTGTCGTGTAAACTTCGTATCAGCAAATATAAGTTAAATCTTTTTTCTTTTGTTTCCCACCCGGTGTCCGGTACCCGCATTGGAGCCCGACTGTATCCGGATTCGCGCCGCGTAGGGCCCCATTCAGGGGGAAGCGCTCCCTACCAAGGATTTTTCCATATCCAGGCTCGAACCCGAGACCTCTGGTTAAGGGAAAAGCAGTGTCATCCATTTCACCACTTCGTTTGGTCGTAGTTAAATCTTGATTAACAAAGAAAAGAGGTTTTTTACTCTCACATTAATTATTTTTATAGATAAAATCAGATAGGCGGAGTAGTTTGTCTCGGAGAAGCAACTAAGATATGTCATTTGCCTATTTCTTTATCAAGACAACGATGTCAGTCTCACATAATATACCACGTATAATTGCATCAACAGTAAATAATGGAACTTTGAATAGATGCTTTGGTACAATAATGTAGTAGATCATATTAATATAGTCTTGTTACGTTCCTATCAACATTTATTTTTGGAATAGGACTTTATTATCTCATTTTCTCCATAAAAATCTATGGAGAAAGATCTAATTTTTTCCACAAGTGTGTATCAAGTCCAAATCGAGCTCCAGTGTCATTTTCTTAACACCTAAACGGCTAAATTAAGTAAGTCAAACCTCTCTATAACAGCTTCGTTTGTTCCGAATATTTGTGGATGTTATAACGAAGTGCTGTTATAGACAACATATATTATAACATACATAAAAATTGGTTCCGGAAAAGCTTGACTTTTATAGTGAGGTATTGTTATAGAGGGATATTGTTATAGAGATCTGACTATACGTAATTTAAATGAAAACTAAAATACGAAAGTGGCTATGTGATACTAATTAATAATTAAACAATGTACAATTATAAAATAATAAGTGCAGTCTGGTGCACGAAATTTTTCACGTTTACGCAGGACAGGGTGTGATGTAATTTTACTTAGAAATAACAAACTACAACCGGCTTGAGCACAGCCCTACTAATATGATGCCAGACAAGTCAATGATATTGGTGAAAGGTAAGTTCAAAGAGTTATTAGCTTTAAGACTTGCCTCATCAAAATTAATTATTACGTTCACGGGTTCGAGCTGTGGAAGCAGTCACTAATACTTGTACTCTCTCCATTCACTTTTACTTGTCCAGTATTCTAAAAATAGATTTTTCACTTTTACTTGTCACTTTTAGCATATCAAGATATGACAGTTTTTTTTTTCCTGTTATACCCACAGTATTAATTACTCATTTCAAATTATTTTCTTAAATCCATTAAAAATATGCATCAATTAATATGGGTATCATAGTAAATTATATACTTCATTTATTATTTCTTAAGGGTTGTGCAAAGTCCATAGTGGACAAGTAAAATTGAACGGAGGGTATTAGGGTATACTGTCTACATCAACATCTCTTGGTGCGATCCTTCCCCGAACCCCACATAAATACGGAATATCTTATGCACCAGGTTGCTCTTTGACGCTTTTTTATTAAAGCTGATTTGGCCTCTCTTTCCTCTTTATCTCTCAAGATTAATTAGGTGCAATGGATGCCATTATCTCCTGTTGGGTTTTGTCAGATAACAATAAAGATGGAAGATGAAATGAATGTGTTTCCTGTTTTGTTCTTTAGAGCAATAATTGACTCTTAGCCGTGTAACAAATATCTATCATCAAAGGACGTGGTGCAATAAATGTGATTGCTCTTCCCTTAACCAGAGGTCTCGGGTTCGAACCTTGGGTATGGAAAAATCCTTGGTAGGGAGCGCTTCCTCCCGAATGGAGCCCTATGCGGCGCAAATTCGGATTAGTCGGGCTCCAATGCAGGTACCGAATACCGAATAGGAAACAAAAAAAAAGTGTAACAAATATCTCTTTAGTGACAGTCTCTTTCAATTAAAATTCCAAATGAAGTTTCTTTATTTGGTCCATTGACATTACTTGACATATTTGGAATTGTCTTGGAGGTGGGATGTCCTACACCTCATTTGATGTTGCTCATGGATTCTCCTTCTCATCCTACCGTTCATCGACCGGACACTTCTCCGAGCATCAAATCGTCAGTGGCGGATCTAGAGTAGAAGATATGAGTTCAGCAGAACCTAGTAGGTTTTGCGCATAAGTTGTATATGTATTAAAATAATTCACTAAATCTATATCTATACTATATTAAAAGCATGAAATCCCTTAGTGAAATATTGTTCGTCTTTTTTGCCCTTTAAAAATAGATTTCACACTACACAAAATAGTCATTTAATTATTTTCTTAATTTTTAGGACTTCAAAAGTAGCTAAATTTTTGGTGATTAAATCCTTCCTTATTTGAAATATATATATTTGTATAACGATATTAAATGCACTAAATCTTCTTTTATAAATAAATGTCACGACCCCAATCCCGGTCGTGATGGCGCCCAACACTAATGCTAGGCAAGCCCGACCAATTTAAATACTCTCAACCCAAATACACAATCCGTTAACAAATAATACGAATAAAATAGAAAATATCAAGGTTCCAACCCGAAACTAATAAAATAGTATGGAAAATTAATAACGAATATCCCAACAATTCCCAATAGATCTGGAGTCACGAGTCTAGAGCCTCTAAATGTAACAGAGTATTATATTCATAGTAATAAAGAAAGTCTAGGATAGGAAAAGACAAATGCAATAAAGGGGAGAAGTCGGGCCCTGCAGACGTCAGGCAGCTACCTCAACAACTCCTAAACCGAAATCGAAGAAGACAGCGAATAGCTCCACTAAGTCTCCGGAGCACCTGAATCTGCACACATGGTGCAGGGAGTAAAGTGAGTACCTCCAACTCAGTGAGTAATAAACATATATAATGGCTGAAAGTAAGAAATCCTGAAATATTACAATATAAAGCTATAATCAACGATTCAGCACGTTAAACGATAAAATAACAGTATACAATGACAATTAGGGCCAACAGATATAAAATGCATGAATGCAATGCAATGCACATGACCGCTGCGGCGTGCAGCCCGATCCATTTGGGTACCCGCGCTCACTGTGGGGGTTCAGACTCCGGAGGGGCTCCTACAGCCCAAACGCAATATCATCGTAGCATTCGCTGCGGCGTGCAGCCCGATCCATAATCAGTCCAGATATATATATGCATGCAAGCCACTCGGGCACAGTCAAAGTGTTCATCTTTTAGTTTCAATTATTAGGAGTTATAGAGCTATGTGTTTAAGTCTTCATTTATTTACTAAACATTTCAAAACAGTGTCTAACTCAGGACTGATATTATGAAATATGCTAAGCATCATAGAAAGAGTGATGAGGATCCCTGAAGGATGCAAATGATAGGCACAAAGCCCCAACATATTCATAAAATCCAAGTAGGATGATTACCAAACAATTTCTAGTCAAGAACACCGTACGAACATCAATCGGAACGGACTGGGTCACAAATCCCCAGTCACAATCGACCCCGCACTCGTTAGAGTGCGTGTCTCGCCTCAATATAGCGTCACAATATGATATACCAGGGTTTCAAACCCTCAGGTCATCATCTACATCTATTACTCACCTCAAGCCGGCCACAAGTCTAGCTCGCTATGCCTTTGCCTTTCGGATCAACCTCTTCGCACGCCGAATCTGATTAAAATCACAACGAATACGTTACATTAGGCTAAAGAAACATAACCCAATCGAAAGGACTCGAAAAACACTAAAATTCACGAAGTTGGCAAAACCCGAGCCTCGTGCCCACTTCTCGAAAAATTACGAAATTTACATCACCGGATTCCTCGTCTCGCCATGAGTCCGTACATATAAAATTTACCAAAATTGGAGCTCGTTTGACCCTCCAAATTCTATTTTTTACATCACAGTTTTCCAAGCCCTAGCTTGACCCGTTTTTGATGAAATTCTACTGATTTCTATGATAAATTTACCATAAACTCGAGTAATTAAGCCAAGGAACTTACCTCCACTCGTTTCTCAGTCAAAACCCTCGAAAATCCTCGCCCAAACCTCTCCAAGTCGCTTAAAAATGGTAGAAACTACCTCTTGCTCGCGGAGGAAATATAATATTAAAACCCTTCTGTTACCAGCGATTTTCGCTTCTGCGGTCCCGCTACCGCTTATGCGGGACCGCTTCTGCGGCCAAAAGTCCGCTTAAGCGGTTTTCACTTAAAAACCGCCTCTTCGCTTATGCGGTTCAACCACCGCTTCTGCGGTTCCCTCAAGTCCGCTTCTGCGGTACAGTGTCCGCTTATGCGGACCCGCTGGTGCGAGCCACCTTCCGCTTTTGCGAAATTTCCCTAGCCGGCCAACGATTGCTTCTGCGACCACATACCCGCTTCTGCGGTACCGCTTCTGCGGTCCATTTCCGCAGAAAGCGGGAACACCAGATGACAACAAAAATCTGACCTGCAATACACCTCAAAACTCTCGTTTAACCACCCGAATTCACCCCGAGGCCCCCGGGACCTCAACCAAAAACACCCATACATCATAACACCTCATTCTAACTTGTTCTCATCCTCAAAACACATCAAACAACGCTAAAACCATCAAATCACATCGAATTCAAGCCTAAGTTTCTTAAAAACTTCCGAATTACGCATTCGATCAAAAACCCGACCAAAACACCTCCGAATGACCTGAAATTTTGCACACATATCCAAAATCACCTAACGAAGCTACTGCAACTCTCGGAATTCCATTCCGACCCTCGAATCAAAATCTCACCTACCAACCGGAATTCGCCAAAATTCAACCTTCGCCATTTCAAGCCTAATTCTACACCGGACCTCCAAAATCACTTCCGATCGCACTCCTAAGTCACAATTCACCTCCCGAAGCTAACCGAATCACCGGAATTCACATTCGAGCTTTCTAACTAATATGTCAACGTTCGGTTGACTTTTCCAAACCAAACCTTCTTTAAAGAGACTAAGTGTTTCATTTGCTATCCAAACCAATTCAATTCAACTCTAACTCACCCATTGCTGATAATAGAACATGAAAGAGCAATAAATGGGGAAAACAGGGCTGTAACACATGAGACGACGGGTTGGGTCGTCACATCCTCCCCAACTTAAACAAACGCTCGTCCTCGAGCGGGTCGAGAAGCATACCTGAGGTCTCAAATAGGTGAGGATATCTGCTCCGCATCTCCTGCTCAGTCTCCCAAGTAGCTTCCTCAACGGGCCGACCTTTCCATTGCACCTTTACCGAAACTATATCCTTTAATCTCAATTTCCGAACCTGACGACCCAAAATAGCCACTGGCTCCACATCGTAAGTCAAGTCATCATCCAACTGAACCGTGCTGAAGTCTACCACATGGGACGGGTCCCCAACATACTTCCGGAGCATAAAAACGTGAAATACCGGGTGAACTCCCGACAAGCTGGGTGGCAAAGCAAGCATGTAGGCCACCTCCCCAACTCTCCTAAGTATCTCAAAAGGGCCAATGAACCGTGGACTCAACTTTCCTTTCTTCCCAAATCTCATAACGTCCTTCATAGGCGAAACCTTCAACAAGACCTTCTCGCCCACCATGTAAGATACGTCTCGAACCTTCCGGTCCGCATAACTCTTCTGACGCGATTGAGCTGTACGAAGTCTCTCCTGAATCACTTTCACCTTCTCTAAGGCATCCTGAACCAACTCTGTCCCCAATAGTCTAGCCTCGTTGGGCTCAAACCAACCAACCGGAGACCTACACCGTCTCTCATATAAGGCCTCATACGGTGCCATCTGAATGCTGGACTGATAGCTGTTGTTGTATGCGAACTCTGCAAGTGGCAAGAACTCAGCCCAAGAACCTCCAAAATCAATAACACAGGCACGCAACATGTCCTCCAATATTTGAATGGCACGCTCGGACTGTCCGTCCGTCTGAGGATGAAATGCGGTGCTCAACTCTACCTGTGTACCCAACTCTCGCTGAAAAGTTCTCCAAAACTGGGAAGTAAACTGAGTGCCCCTATCGGAGATGATAGAAACTGGGACCCCATGCAACCTAATAATCTCCCGGATGAAAATCTCTGCCAACCGCTCCGAAGAATAGGTAGTACACACCGGAATGAAGTGCGCGGACTTGGTCAGCCGATCCACAATCACCCAAATCGAATCAAACTTCTTTGAGGTACGAGGGAGACCACTCACAAAATCCATAGTAATCCTCTCCCACTTCCACTCGGGAATATCTATCCGCTGAAGTACACCACCGGGTCTCTGATGCTCATATTTGACCTGCTGACAGTTGAGACACCGAGCTACATGACTCACTATATCTTTCTTCATTCTCCTCTACCAGTAGTGCTGCCTCAAATCCTGATACATCTTCGCGGCACTCGGATGAATGGAATACTGCGAGCTGTGGGCCTCCTCTAATATTAACTCCCGAAGCCCATCCACATTGGGCACGCAAATCGGGCCCTGCATCCTCATCACGCCATCATCATCAATAGTCACGTCTCTGGCGTCATCGTGCTGAACCCTGTCCTTAAGGATAAGCAAATGTGGATCATCATACTGGTGCTCTCTGATGCGGTCATATAAGGAAGACCGAGAAACTACACAAGCCAACACCCGACTAGGCTCCGAAATATCTAACCTCACCATCTGATTGGCCAAAGCTTGAACATCGACTGCGAAGGGCCTCTCCCCAACTGGAATGTACGCCAAGCTACCCATACTGACCGCCTTCCGGCTCAAAGCATCGGCCACTACATTGGCCTTCCCCGGGTGATACAAAATGGTAATGTCATAGTCCTTGAGTAACTCAAGCCACCTCCGCTGCCTCAAATTAAGATCCTTCTGTTTGAACAAATGTTGAAGGCTGCGATGATCGGTATATACCTCACAAGATACGCCGTATAAGTAGTTCCTCCAAATCTTCAACGCATGAACTATAGCAGCCAACTCCAAATCATGTACGGGGTAGTTCTGCTCATGAGGCTTCAACTAACGAGAAGCATATGCAATAACTCTACCCTCCTGCATCAACACACATCCGATCCCAACTCTCGAAGCATCACAATACACAGTGTAAGAACCTGAGGCTGATGCCAAAACTAACACTGGAGCTGTGGTCAAAGCTGTCTTGAGCTTCTGAAAGCTCTCCTCGCACTCGTCCGACCATACGAATGGTGCGTGTCAACTTAGTCAAGGGCAAAGCAATAGAGGAAAAACCCTGGACGAACCGGCGATAATAACCTGCCGAACCGAGGAAACTCCGAATCTCCGTGGCTGAAGACGGTCTGGGCCAACTCTGTACTGCTTCTACCTTCTTTGGATCAACTTGAATACCATCACTGGACACTACGTGTCCCAGAAAAGCTACAGGAGAACTTTGCATAAAGCTTCTCCTCCCTCAACCTCTGTAACACCACTCTCAAGTGCTGAGCATGCTCCTCCGGGCTATGCGAGTACACCAGGATATCATCTATAAAAACGATAACAAATGAATCCAGATACGGCCTAAATACGCTATTCATCAAGTGCATGAACGCAGCTGGGGCATTAGTCAGCCCAAAAGACATAACCAGGAACTCATAGTTCCCATATCTTGTCCTGAAGGCGGTCTTCATAATATCCGAATCCCTGATCTTCAGCTGGTGATAGCCTGAACGGAGATCAATCTTCGAAAATACCCTTGCCCCCTGGAGCTGGTCAAACAAATCATCGATACGAGGTAGTGGATACTTATTCTTCACTGTCACTTTGTTCAACTGTCTGTAATCAATGCACATCCTCATTGTGCCATCTTTCTTCTTCACAAATAGAACCGGTGCACCCCACGGTGACACACTAGGACGAATAAACCCCTTATCTAGGAGTTCCTGAAGTTGATCCTTTAGTTCTTTCAACTCTGCTGGTGCCATGCGATACGGAGGGATAGAGATGGGCTTAGTGCCCGGTGCCAGATCAATACCAAAATCGAGGCCTCTGTCCGGTGGCATGCCCGGCAGGTCTGCTGGAAACACATTAGGGAAGTCCCTCACAACGGGGACGGAGTCAAGACTACGAGTCTCAGCTCCAATATCTCTCACGAAAGCCAAATAAGATAGACAACCTTTCCCAACCATCCGCTGGGCCTTTAGAAAAGAAATTACCCTGCTGGGAATATAATCAGTCGTACCACGCCACTCGATCCTCGGAATACCCGAAATAGCCAACGTAACTGTCTTAGCATGACAGTCCAGAATAGCATGGTACGGAGATACCCAATCCATACCCAGAATAACATCAAAATCGACCATACTCAACAACAATAAGTCAACTCGGGTCTCCAGACCCCCAATAATCACTAAGCAGGATCGGTATACATGATCTATAATAACAGTATCACCCACTGGGGTAGATACGTGAACAGGCAAAGCAAGACAACCTCGGGTAGTACCCAGGTGATGGGCAAAATATGAAGATACATAGGAATAGGTAGATCCGGGATCAAATAAGACAGAGGCATCTTTGTGGCAGACTGAGACAATACCTGTGATAACAACATCTAAGGCAATGGCGTCCTTCCTATCTGGAAGAGCATAGAATCGAGCCTGACCACCGCTAGTCTGGCCTCCACCCCTGGGGCGGCCCCTGGCTACCTGACCTCCACCCCTAGCTGACTGGGCGGGTGCTGATGAAACAGGAGCAGAAGATAAGGGCTGATCCCTCTGCTGAGACTGACTACCACGACACCGAGGACACTGTCTCCTCATATGACCGAACTCTCCGCACTCGTAGCAACTACCCGGCATTGGAGAAGGGGACTGATGGAAACCCCTCGCTGCTGAAGAACCCTGGGCTGAAGAGGCAGGTGTAGAGCTATGAGCTGGAAGAGCACTAAGTGCAGTCTGGCCCTGCTGAAATCCCTGATGACCACGGCCTGAAGAAGCCCCACTGTACTCTGGATGACCTGACTGAGGAGGCCTGAAGGAACGGCCTCTGCCACGCTGGAATTGGCCCCTAGACGGAGCACCACTGAAACTACCTGAACCTCGAGGCCTCTTTGCCTCCCTCTCCTCACGCTCCCGACAGTGAACCGTCTCAATCTCTCGAGCCATGTCAACTACCTCCTCAAACAAGGCACCCATAACCCTCTCTCTGGTCATCAAAATGCGGAGTGAATAGTTGAGGCCATCCACGAACCTCCTAATCCGTTCCCTATCTGTCGGGATCATCCAAGTAGCATGCCAGGCTAGCTGTGTGAATCTCAACTCGTACTGGGTCACAGACATGTCCCCCTGAACCAACCACTCGAACTGACGACACAGCTCCTCCCTGTGAGACTGCGGTACGTACTTCTCAAGAAAGATAGTGGAGAAATGCTGCCATGTAAGGGGCGCTGCACCAACCGGCCTACACCTCTCGAAGTCCTCCCACCAGGTGAATGCAGGACCTGAGAACTGGAAGGTAGTAAAAGCCACACCACTCGACTCTAAGATCCCTGCAGTGCGAAGCATACGCTGACACTTATCCAGAAAACCCTGGGCATCCTCGCCCTCAGCACCACTGAACCTCGGTGGCTGAAGCCTGCCGAATCTCTCAAGGCGACGCTGCTCATCGTCCGGCATAACTGGAGCCTCATAGGCTGCAACTGGAGCAACTGGAGCAACTGGCGGAGCTATGGCTGCTTCCGGTGTCTGAAGTCCCTGGGTAGCCTGCTCAGGTGTGTGAGCAACAGGGGTCCGATGTCCTCCCACGGTCTGGGAAGCAGCTGCTGCAGTAGAAGCTGAGACTGCCTGAGCCAGGCCAGTGCAAATTGATAGTATCTGTGCCAAGGTCTCCTGGAGACCAAGAATAGCAATAGGCATTGCTGGTGCCTGTACAGGTGCTGCTGGGACATCGACAACTGGGGTCTGGTCCTGAACTGTGGTGGCTGGTGGGTCAGCAGGTGCTGTCTCTGCTGCCCTCCCTCGACCACGACCACGACCGCGTCCACGGCCTCTAGTGGGTGGTACTGGTGGTCGACCATCGCGTCCGGTAGCACGAGTTCTCGCCATCTGCGAGAGAATAGAATACAGGAATTAAGTTCTCGAATCACAAAGCCGCACGACAAGAATTTCAAGAATATGGAATTTTCCTAAAGGTTCTGCAGCCTCTCGAGGAGAAGTACAGGCGTCCCCGTACCGTTCCGCGAGACTCTACTAAACCGGCTCATGACTCGCGAGGCCTAGTAACCTTGGCTCTGATACCAACTTGTCACGACCCCAATCCCGGTCGTGATGACGCCCAACACTAATGCTAGGCAAGCCCGACCAATTGAGATACTCTCAACCCAGATACACAATCCGTTAACAAATAATGCGATTAAAATAGAAAAT
>NW_017671605.1:258224-261271 GCF_001879085.1 Nicotiana attenuata
GCAGCTAGGGGTCGCCCCAGAGGGGGAGGCCGATCGGGCGGTGGCCAGGCGCGATTCTATGCTCTCCCAGACAGGAGAGACGCTATTGCATCAGATGCTGTTATCACATGTATTATCTCAGTCTGCCACAAGGATGCCTCTGTCTTATTTGATCCCGGTTCTACCTACTCTTATGTGTCTTCATATTTTTCCCATCATCTGGGTACGACCCGAGGGTGTCTTGCTTTGCCTGTTCACGTATCTACCCCGGTGGGTGATACCATTATTGTGGATCATGTATATCGATCTTGTCTGGTGACTATTGGGGGTCTGGAGACCCGAGTCGACTTGTTGTTGTTAGGCATGGTAGATTTTGATGTTATTCTGGGTATGGACTGGCTATCTCCGTACCATGCTATTTTGGACTGTCATGCCAAGACAGTTACGTTGGCTATTCCGGGTGTTCCGGGGATTGAGTGGCGTGGTATGACTGACTATATTCCCAGCAGGGTGATTTCCTTCCTAAAGGCACAGTGGATGGTTGGGAAAGGTTGTCTATCGTATTTGGCTTTTGTGAGAGATAGTTGGAGCTGAGACTCCTAGTCTCGATTCTGTTCCCGTTGTGAGAGACTTCCCTGATGTGTTTCCAGCGGACCTGCCGGGCATGCCGCCGGACAGGGACATTGATTTTGGTATTGATTTGGTGCCGGACACTCAGCCCATTTCTATTCCTCCGTATCGCATGGCACCAGCAGAGTTGAAAGAAGTAAAGGATCAGCTTCAGGAGCTCCTGGATAAGGGGTTCATTCGTCCAAGTGTGTCACCGTGGGGTGCACCGGTCTTGTTTGTGAAGAAAAAGGATGGCACAATGAGAATGTGCATTGACTACAAGCAATTGAACAAGGTGACAGTGAAGAACAAGTATCCCCTGCCCCGTATTGATGATTTGTTTGACCAGCTCCAGGGGGCAAGGGTATTCTCCAAGATTGACCTCCGTTCAGGCTATCACCAGCTGAAGATTAGGGATTCAGATATTATGAAGATTGCTTTTCGGACGAGATATGGGCACTATGAGTTTCTAGTTATGTCCTTTGGGTTGACTAATGCCCCAGCAGCATTCATGCACTTGATGAACAGTGTATTTCGGCCGTATCTGGATTCATTTGTGATTGTTTTTATTGATGACATCTTGGTGTACTCGCGTAGTCAGGAGGAGCAAGCACAACATTTGAGAGTGGTATTACAGAGATTGAGGGAGGAGAAGCTTTATGCAAAGTTCTCCAAGTGTGAGTTCTGGCTTGGTTCTGTGGCTTTCCTGGGACACGTGGTGTCTAGTGATGGTATTCAGGTTGATCCTAAGAACATAGAGGCGGTTCAGAGTTGGCCTAGACCGTCCTCAGCCACGAAGATTCGGAGTTTCCTCGGTTTGGCGGGTTATTATCGCCGGTTCATCCAGGGTTTGTCATCTATTGCTTCACCCTTGACCAAGTTGACTCAGAAGGGTGCACCATTTGTGTAGTCTGATGAGTGTGAGGAGAGCTTTCAGAAGCTCAAGACAGCTTTGACCACGGCTTCAGTGTTGGTATTGCCATCAGCTTCAGGTTCTTACACTGTGTATTGTGATGCTTCGAGAGTTTGGATCGGATGTGTGTTGATGTAGGAGGGTAGAGTTATTGCATATGCTTCTCGTCAGTTGAAGCCCCATGAGAAGAACTACCCTATACATGATTTGGAGTTAGCTGCTATAGTTCATGCTTTGAAGATTTGGAGGCACTACTTATATGGCGTGTCTTGTGAGGTGTATACGGATCATCGCAGCCTTCAGCACTTGTTCAAACAGAAAGATCTTAATTTGAGGCAGCGGAGGTGGCTTCAGTTACTCAAGGATTATGATATTACCATTTTGTACCACCCGGGGAAGGCCAATGTGGTGGCCGATGCTTTGAGCCGGAAGGCGGTCAGCATGGGTAGTTTGGCATACATTCCAGTTGGGGAGAGGCCCTTTGCAGTTGATGTCCAAGCTTTGGCCAATCGGATGGTGAGGCTAGATATTTCGGAGCCTAGTCGGGTGTTGGCTTGTATGGTTTCTCGGTCTTCCTTGTATGACCTCATTAGAGAGCGCTAGTATGATGACCCGCATTTGCTTGTCCTTAAGGACAGGGTCCAGCATGGTGATGCTAGAGATGTGTCTATTGGTGATGATGGCGTGTTGAGGATGCAGGGCCGGATTTGCGTGCCCAATTTGGATGGGCTTCGGGAGCTGATATTAGAGGAGGCCCACAGCTCGTGGTATTCCATTCATCCGGGTGCCGCGAAGATGTATCAGGATTTGAGGCAGCACTACTGGTGGAGGAGAATGAAGAAAGATATTGTGAGTTATGTAGCTCGGTGTCTCAACTGTCAGCAGGTCAAATATGAGCATCAGAGGCCCGGTGGTGTACTTCAGCGGATGAATATTCCGGAGTGGAAATGGGAGAGGATTACTATGGATTTTGTGAGTGGTCTCCATCGTACCTCGAGGAAGTTTGATTCGATTTGGGTGATTGTGGATCGGCTAACCAAGTCCGCGCACTTCATTCCGGTGTGTACTACCTATTCTTCAGAGCGGCTGGCAGAGATTTTCATCTGGGAGATTGTTCGGTTGCATGGGGTCCCAGTTTCTATCATCTCAGATAGGGGTACTCAGTTTACTTCCCAGTTTTGAAGGACTTTTCAGCGAGAGTTGGGTACACAGGTAGAGTTGAGCACCGCATTTCATCCTCAGACGGATGGGCAGTCCGAGCGTACCATTCAGATATTGGAGGACATGTTGCGTGCCTGTGTTATTGATTTTGGAGGTTCTTGGGCTGAGTTCTTGCCACTTGCAGAGTTTGCTTACAACAACAGCTATCAGTCCAGTATTCAGATGGCACCATATGAGGCCTTATATGGGAGACGGTGTAGATCTCCGATTGGTTGGTTTGAGCCCGGCGAGGCTAGACTATTGGGGACAGAGTTAGTTCAGGATGCCTTAGAGAAGGTGAAAGTGATCCAGGAGAGACTTCGTACAGCTCAGTCGCGTCAGAAGA
>NW_017671605.1:261862-269583 GCF_001879085.1 Nicotiana attenuata
AGGACTCAATTAGGAGTTGTCAGGACCCTCCTGAATAATGGGACACAGTTTTAAGATCTCCTTTAGATAACAAAATATTGTTGTAGGATAGTATAATTCAGCCGTAGAATTGGTACTCATAAGATAAGACTTAAAATTTTGATTTTCAGGACCCTCCTGGATAATGGGACGTAGCTTTAAGGTCTGCTTAGATAACAAGATATAGATAACAAGGTCTGCTTAGGTTAAAACTGTTTTTTTTAACTAGAAGTGTCAGGACCCCCCTGGATAATGGGAAGTAGTTAAGACCTATTAGATAACAAATGTAGTAGGGGTAATACCTTTAGAAGATATAACTTAGGTTCGTAATTGTCAGGAGTTGTCAGGACCTCCCTGGATAATAGGACTTAGCTTTCAAATTCTTATAATAGTTGGTAGAATAATTCAGTTTAACACTTACCCGTGTACCCACCTACCAAACTAGGGCAGAAAATTTTTCTTTGTTTTGTGTATTTTTATTGCAGTCAGGAGCCCGCCTGGAGAACAAGGGAATACTTTTCAAGCTCAGCAATCAGGCGCCCACCTGGAGAACAAGGGAATACTTTGCAAGCTTCAGCAGTCAGGCGCCACCTGGAGAACAAGGGAAGTACAATTCAAATTTTAGCTCTTAATTTTTAATATTTGATAACATGTTGTACCCAGTTACCAAACTGGGGCACAAAATTTTCTTTGTTGTTTATTTGCTGAAGTCAGGAGCCCGCCTGGAGAACAGAGGCATACAAGTTTCAGCAGTCAGGAGCCCGCCTGGAGAACAGAGGCATACTTTTCAAAGCGTCAGCAATCAGGAGCCCGCCTGGAGAACAGAGGCACGCATTCTAAGTTTCAGCAGTCAGGAGCCTGCCTGGAAAACAGAAGCATACATTTCAAGTTTCAGCAATCAGGAGACCGCCTGGAGAACAGAGGAATACCGTTCAATACAGCAATCAGGAAACCGCTTGGAGAGCAAGGAATACATTCGAGTTCAGCAGTCAGGCAGCCACCTGGAGAAAGGGCAAAACATCTCAGATCACAATTCAAGGCAGCAACAAAAGGATGTCGCCAGGGAGAATACAATACAACAATGCAACAAGGACCATAAGAGCAAGTTTGAAGACATAGATAGGACCTCTTGTAATTCATAGATCATAGCTTAGGCTAGCTTCTTTTTATTTTAACATGGTGTAATAAGGAGGTCAGCAAGCAGTAGCAGCAGCAATCGCAGTGAAATCACAGCTCCTGGTAGTCCCAGCTACCAGACACTCCCGAACTACACTGACCTGATTCCTTTTTAGCCAAGGATATGTAGGCAACCTCCAAAGCAGGGTGCGGTCAAACAGTTTTCAAAATGCTTCACACGGAATATTCAAGCGGGCAAAAATCGCTCGTTTCCGCTCACTTATCTTTGCACGAAAACTATTCGTGTTTCCGGGCAAAGAGGGGCAGCTGTGAGCACGTGATTTTTGCCCTATATATGAATTATTCCCAAAAAACTCAAACAAAATACTTTTTCCTTCGTTATTCTACATTTTGTGAATTTTGTGTTGTTTTCTGTTAGTTGTTTGTATTTTTATTGGTGCATTTTAATCCACATGAAAATATAAAAATACACATGACATTTGCATTTAGGATCTGATTTCATATTTTAAGGATTATTTGGTGGTTAAGTTGTTTTTAGAACAAAATTTAAAGAAAATAACAAAAATAGTCCATTTTTGCGTTTTAATTGTTAATTGTTGAGTCTACTTTTAAATAGAATTTAATCAATTTTGTAGGAATTAATTAGCTTAGTTTTGACAATAAATTAGGTTTCATTTAATTTTTTGCATTTTTATATAAAATTAGGAAAAATACAAAAATGAAATACAAGAAATAAAAAATAAAAACAATTAAAAGTGGACTGTTTTCAAAAAGGACCAAAATTGGGCCAAAATTGGCTAGCCCAAACTAATTACCCTCCCAAACCCGTTTGAATTGGCCCAAGCCCACCCCTTTTACCCGGTCCAGGCCCCAGGCTAATAAAACTACACCGTTTTGGGCTCAATAAATCTGGGCCGTCCATCATCTTCAATCCAACGGTCCCAATTGATCCTAATTTTACAATAAAAATGTCCGAAAATTTTGAAACCCTAGAGACAGGGTCGCCTTCCTCGTACCCTTTTCCCTCCGCCACTTCTCCGCCCTAACTCCGCCGCCGGAAATCGCCCACGGCGGCGGAGAACCACCAAACACCCTCAAATTTACACCCTGGGTTCTCCTCGTCCTCCCCTACCCAAATCCATCACCCGTTTCTCTCAAACACACCTAGAATCCGTCGAATATTGGATCTAAACTTTTCCGGCCATGACAACACCTCGTCTAAATGACACCAAATTCACACCAAGTGTTCACCTCCCTACTTACATCACGAATCCATGCCTATTTCACTTCAAATGTCCCCCAAACTGTTCGAATTTTGAATCGAATCTCGGACCCAAAAACCCTAGCTCGTCGGACAGCCCCAAATTGGCACCAAGGCTCTTTCTCACTTCCCTCGTGTCAAATACATCATCAGTAGATCTTAAATCGCCTCAGGTTTTCTCCAATTTCAAATCAAGAAGCACCGCATTAAGTGAGTTTTCGGTTATTTTTAAATTTTTTTCTTCCTTTTCTGTTCCTGTTTCTTTGTGTGATTCCCTTATCTTGATTCTGTTCTTATACTTAGTTTAATTAGGATTTTTTTTGTTTGATTGTTTAAATTTTAATTTGTTTGCCACAGTAATCATAGGTAGGGGTTAGGTCAGTTAACCACAGTAAGTAATTTTAGAGGTATTAAAGGGTAGTTTAGGTATATGGTATTGGGCAGAACATGGTAGATCACACTAGAATAGTTTAGACTCTTCTAGAATAGGACTTTAATACATATTTTTACAACTTAGGGGGTATTAACTTGAGTAACAAGTTAGGAAATCAGGGACTAAAATGTTAAAAAATAAAATTTGGAATTGGCAGCTGATTTTTCTATAAAAGGGCAGTCCCCTTACTTCAAAGAAAAAGGTTTTTCAGCCTCCAAAACTCCTCTTCATAGTTCTCTCTCTAATCTCCAGATCTGAATTTTGAAATTCAAATATTCAAAACCCAAAAACACTAGAAAACTTTCAAAAATCCAAAAACAAAACAGAAATGCAGTACAAAATCAAAAAAAGTGCACTGTTCCATTGGATGTTGTAGGATAATTTCGATTTCTAGCTGTTCAGTCACATCTGTTGGTTCAAGGTCTAGCTACTGGAATTTCAGAGATCTATTGGTTCTATTTCGAGTGGTTTTTAGGTTCAATTGAGTCATTTTAGGCCAATCAGTTGGTATAGTCCTTTGGTAGTGTGTTACTGGTTCTGGTGAAGCTGTATTTTGGTTCAAATTACTCCTATTTGCTGGTCGTTGCTGTTTGTGATTGCTGATGCTGTCTTGGAGTAATTCGATAGTCGAGCTGTTATTTTCCTGCTGCTGATCTCCTTTCTTCTGTTGTGACTCGATTTACCAGGTACACATTTGAACCATGAATGGATGTCGCTTTGAGTTGAGGTGCTGAAGTGAAATGCACACTCATTTGCTCTCTGATATTTGCGTGTTTATACTGTCATAAAGAGGTGATCTATAATCTGTACTTGTTTAGTTTATACTGGATTTGAGTGATTTAGGTTTAAACTGTGTACTGGGCTGTATAATTTGAATTTTGGACTATTAAAACTGTTGTAAATAGACTATATGACTGAACTATAAAGCTGAGTTTAGTGGTAGATTATGTTAGGCTCATAGGTTGGCTTGATGCTTATCTTGCCTGTTTCGAATTGCTGGTGTGCATAACTGAACTATAATCCTGTTTCGCATGATTTAATATGGATGTATGATAATTGATTTAGTTAGATAAAGATGAATATGTTAATTAGTTGGTAGTTTAGATATTAAAGTGAAATACAGGTTACAGTACTATTTCATTCACAAAAACGAAATAAAACAAAAATGAAGTATCCCATCCCTTGTCTGTGGCAACGTTATTTGGCAAATTCAACCCTTGATCATCAATCGACCATTGAGTTCTACAGTAGTTTGCATTTGTTACTGGGCTCGACGACAGGGCCCACATAATCAGATAAATTGTCGCTTGGGCCTGAAATAATTAACCTTAGGATTGGGCTTTATTTTAAACACAATGTGTTAGAAGTCTGCAGTTCTTTTCTTTTTTTTCAAGTTTAAATACAAACTTGGGCCTTTGGGTTAGGTAGCAGGTCCAAACTAAAAGGCTTGCCCTTTTGTTTGAATCCGGACTTGAACTCAAAGCCCGAAATTCATAATATTAATCAATTAGGACTTTTTCTTTATTATTAGAGACAAACAAATATAGAAAATCATAACCACTTTAGGATTGGCCTTTAAAATAAAAGTGGGACGAGCCTCGCCAAATAAAAATGCACAAATTGCGGGACCCTCATTAAATGCTCTATAAAAAATATTTTTAAAAATTCGGGACATGCCATTTAGCGAATTTTTATGGCTTCCAGCAAAGTTAATAAGTTAGGCGCGCTTTTAATAATTTTACCTTCTTAAATACGGGTGCACATTTATGTGACCCAAATCCAAATCCCAAAATGTTGAATAAGAGGTGTCGAGGATCCGGGTGCATTTCATGTGACGTGATCCAAAAACACGCTCTTAAACGGCGTTCACTTTCATAAAAAAAACTAATTAAAAGCGGTTAATCAATTTTAAAATCGCACCATAGGATGACATGTATTAAAACCAAACTTTAGCGAAAATATAGCAGTTGAGCGACCGTGCTAGAACCACGAAACTCGGGAGTGCCTAACCCCTTCTCCCGGGTTAACAGAATTCCTTAAACAGAGTCAAACCCTTTCCTCGGTTCGGGATTCAAACCGGTGACTTGGGACACCATAAATCTCCCAAGTGACGCTCTGAATCTCTTAATAAACGAATCCCGTTTCGATTGTCCTTTAATTAGAAAAACTCCTTTTTATTATACCCTTTACAGGGTGTAGTGTAACGACCCGACCCGTCGTTACGGGAGTTACCGCCCCGTTTTCCCCGTTTTATGCTTCTATATGTTTCATTATATGTGTTTGGAGAATTTGAAGTAATTCGGTTAGAGTTCGGTTAGAAATGAGACAATAAGTCTCTTTATGAGAAGGTTAGTTTGGAAAAGTCAACCGAATGTTGACTTATGAGTTAGAAGGCTCGGAATGGATTTCCGATGATTCGACTAGTTTCGGGGGATGATTTGTGACTTAGGAGCGCAGTCGGAATTGAATTTGGAGGTCCGGTGTAGAATTAGGCTTGAATTGGCTAAGGTTGGATTTTGGTGAATTCCGGATGGTAGGTGAGATTTTGATCCGAGGGTCGGAATGGATTTCCGAGAGTTGCAGTGGCTCCGTTAGGTGATTTTGGATATGCGTGCAAAGTTTCAGATCATTCGGAGGTGTTTAGGTCGGGTTTTAGATCAAATGCAAGTTTCGGAAGTTTTAGCTTAACTTAGGCTTGAATCCGTGGTAATTCGATGATTTTGATATTAACGATAGTGTTTTGATGATTGGAACAAGTTTTAATAAGGTCTTGGGGTGTGTTGGTGCTACTGGTTGAGGTCCCGGGGGACTCGGAGTGATTTCAGGTGGTTAAACGGAGAATCTTGATGTTTGTTGCAGGTCTGGTGCACCTGGCTTCTGGTATTTCCGCATCTGCGGAAAAGGAGCCGCAGAAGCGGTTCCGCAGATGCGGCTAGGAGATCGCATAAGCGGTCTGGAGTGGAGTTGGGCAGTTCCACAGAAGCGGGACACTTTTCGCTTAAGCGAGTCCGCAGAAGCGGACAGGCGGTCGCAGAAGCGGGCTTGGCCAGGAGGTGGGCTTCCGTATAAGCGGAAATTAGTGTCGCAGAAGCGGCCCTTGAGTTTTAATGAAAAACCGCATAAGCGGTCATATGGCCGCAGAAGCGGTCCCGCATAAGCGGTTACGGGACCGCAGAAGCGAAAATCGCTGGGCGACAGAAGGGTTTTAAAATAATATTTCATCCGCGACCCTTTCATATTTTTCCTCCATTGTTGACGTTCTTAAGAGCTTTGAACAAGGAAATTCGAGGGTTTTGACCGAGAATCACTTGGAGGTAAGTTCCTTGGCCTAAATATTCAAATTTATGGTAGAAATTACATGTAAATTGTAGAAAATTCATCAAAAACGGGTCAAGCTAGGGCTTGGAAAGCTGTGGTGTAAAAATAGAATTTGGAGGGTCAAACGAGCTCCGATTTTGGTAAACTTTATATGCACGGACTAGTGGCGAGACGAGGAATCTGTTGGTGTGATTTTCGGATTTTTTCGAGAAGTGGGCCCGGGGCTCGGGTTTTACCAACTTCGTGAATTTTAGTACTTTTCGAGTATTTTTCATTGGGTTATGTTTCTTTACCCCATATTTATGTATTCGTTGTGATTTTGACTAGATTCGACGCGCGAGGAGGTCGATACGAAAGGAAAAGGCATTGCGGACCATTCTACGGCCGGATAGAGGTGAGTAGTTGGTGTATATGATGGCCTGAGGGTTTGAAACCCCGGCTTATCACATTGTGACGCTATTGTAGGGCGTGACTCGCACCCCATGGCAGGTGCGAGATTAGTTATGACTGGGGATTGAGACTTAATCCATCCCGAGCAAGAATGTTTCTATATTGGCGACTGATACGCACCCTGTATTGAATATAGCTGGGCTTATTGCCGTGTTTGGGGCCTTGTGCCGATCTGTAGCATCCTTAGAGGATGAATGTCATTGTGATAGCATGCTTTGTATAATCATTGATCTCAGTCCTGTGTTTAATCACTGTTATGAAATGCTAAGTCACTTTTCCTGAAGTTAAATATCTAAAGTATATTCCCTTAATAAATTGGAAATTGGGAAATTAATTGAATCTGTTACGTGACTCATATGCATATTGTGGACTGAGTATGGATCGGGCTGCACGCCGCAGCGAATGATATATGATTATATTGCGCTTGGGCTGAAGGAGCCCCTCCGGAGTCTGTACACACCCCCAGTGAGCGCCGTCGACGTTAAATGGATCGGGCTACGCGCCGTAGCGGTCATGTGCATTGCATTGCATCTTTACATTATACTTGCCTGATATATTTGGAGTTGTTTTGCTGTTAGTTCGTAGTGAGTAGTTGATTGTTAGTTTTAGCTTTGCTTTGTGGTATTTCGTGGATTTCTTATCTTCATACATTTTATATGCTTATTACTCACTGAGTTGGTAGTACTCACCCCCTACTCCCTGCACCTTGTGTGCAGATTCAGGTACTTCGGGAGCTGAGTTGAGCTAGCCGCTGGTTTTCCAGAGTTCCAGGAGTGGTCGAGGTAGCTGCTATGACGTCCGCAGGACCCGACTCCTCCCTTATTCCCTTATTATTTCCGTACTTTAGAACATACTTATTTTGAGGATTCTTGACTCTGTATTGGTTAGAGGCTCTAGAATCATGACCCCAGGTCTTTGGGAGTTAAAGTTATGTCAGTATTTCGCATTGTTTTAATTGAGTATTTCAACTATGAGTATTAATATTTGATTTTAAGTATCTGATTAATTGGTTTTGAGCTTTGTGCTCGGGTTGAGAGAGTAAATGGTCGGGCTTGCCTAGCATTAGTGTTGGGCGCCATCACGACCGGGTTTGGGGTCGTGACA
>NW_017671605.1:269601-272311 GCF_001879085.1 Nicotiana attenuata
AAACCCTTCTATTCTTTCATTTTGCTTGGTTTGTTTAGTCGTAGTAGCTCGTTTAGTGCTGTCTAGGTTTGTTCCAGGGTTGTAACCCCAGTCTAGTTTGCTTGTCTTGTTGTTCGAACCGTTCCACCGTCTGTCTGATACAATTTCCTGTTTTCTGTTATTTGTAGTCATTTTCTTTTGCTTAGTTCTCTTTTCTTTCCACAGTTCTTTTCCTGCTGGTTCTAGTGACATGACATGCATGCATAATTCTCAGCCTGAGCTCGAAAGTTGGTTTAGTCAGGAAGCAATGAGACAATTTTGAAGATGACAGGGGCACTTGAGGGAAATAAAAACAGATTTAGGCACTTTGAGATCATTTGAAGCCCGAACCATCTGAAACTGGGGCAGATAGAACACAGAGAAACCCTATTGAAATACATCATGCTGCATCGGTTTGAAGCTAACGACAGGTTTGCCCCAAATTGGCAGGGGTCGTTCGTGGTAACGAAGAGTGTTGTCCAATGATGCTTTGTATTTAACAGATATAGAAGGCAAGTGTGTTGAAATGACCATCAATTCTGATGCGGTCAAGAGATATTATGTATGATCTTCTTTGGTTTAAGTGTATTTGTTTGTACTTGGCATGTTTTGAAGATTGGAATGACGAAGGCATTTTGTTATGCTATCCAAACACTTTATCCTTTGTTACCCCTTTGAGCCTCGGTTATTTTCTTGCATACCCCTCTTTTGGAATCAATAATAAAACTCGTAGGCTCGAGCGGGGAAAGAAAGTGGAGAAACAAGAGAAAAACAGTGAAAAAGGAAAAAGAAAAGAAACAAAAAAAAAGAGAAAAGAAGAGAAAAGGAAAAAGAAAGGGAAAAGAAGGAAAAAAAAACAAAGAAAAAAGAATAGAGAATAAAAACAGAAAAAAAAGAAGAGAAAAGCAAAAGAAAAGAAAAGAAAAGAAAAGGAAAGATCGCAACAACGAACGTAGTTTTATGTCCTGAACTACGTTCGACTTGATCCCGAAAGGGTACGTAGGCAGCCTCTCTCTGAGGTTCAGTCACACCGAAATAAAAGTCCCAAAAGTCCCCAAAAAGGAAACCGGGGCGGAAGTTGTGATTGTTGTGGGAGATTTGATCCCTAAACTTGTAATTTTGAACCCATGATGAAATTGTTTTGAGCCTTTAATACCCTTTCTTTCTAACCCTATCCATAATCCCACATTACGGTCCAAAGGAAGACCTTCTGATCAATCTTCGAGAGATGCCAAGTCAAGCGAGCAGAGGTGAATCATATCAGGGGCAACACTCTGGTCCAAACGAAGGAAATTGAAAAATGAGAGAGCCTTATCAATGAAAACCCTCACGGGTACCGCAAGGCGACGAAAGCTGAGAGAAATAAAAAATGAGAGAGTCTTATTGGTGAAAACCTTCACGGGCACCATAAGGCGATGGTGAGTTGAGAAAAAGACCAAAATGAGAGAGGCTTGATGGTGAAAACCCTTCGGGCACTACAAGTCGAATAAGGATTGTGAATCAGATCGGGCAAGCGGAGCATTGAAGCCCAGTTTCATGGAGAAAAGGTATAACAAGAGCTGAACATCAGATTTGCTTAACAAATAGGCTGCAGATGCATGTCAAGGTCATCAGAGTCGGTGTCCATATCCGATAGGTTTCTACGTTGTAGTTTTCCTGTTAGGAATCATCTCTTTCCATTGTCCTCTACTCTGTTCCTTTCGTCTTGTTTACTTACTCATCCTGAGTCAATTCGGTCATAACAAGTGAGAAATGACTTCAAAATCTGCCACCAGCTTTCCAATTGAACAAAACAGGATCTGGCAGCATATCAAATCGTCATAAGTCAGGAAAAACAGCAGGCACACTGAGTTGGTAACAATCTACATGCTTTGGGATCCTTGTGAAATGCAAGGGCTTGGTATTTGTCAATTCATGAACAACACAACAAATGAAGGGTTTGGGGTGAATGGATCAAAGGTATTTTCATTGAAACATGAAAGGTTTGGTACATATCAGATGGAGGGTGCTTGGTGAACGGATCAGAGGTATTTTCTGCGTTAAGGAAAATGGTTAGCAAGGTCTCCAAGTGAGAATCGGTTATCAAGGCAAGTGAAGGAACAATACAACTTCAAGGCCGAGGCCAGTGATTAAGTCAAGAAAGAACATCATGTACGCGAAGTGGGAGCAACAGACGTGCTTTGGGATTCATATGAGACATAAGGGTTGGGGGATGCCTGTTCATGCAATGCAACAAGTAGAGGATATCGGGAACAAGCAAGGTCTTCGAGTGGAAATCAGTCATCTTGGCAAATGAGGAAGCAGCCGCCTCCAAAGTTCAAGGCCACAAACTAACCACCACATTTTAACTCACAAGTTTCTTTGTTTGAAACAGGAACAAAGCAGTGCAAGAAAGTTGGTTCAACAATAAGAAAAAAAAAGAAAAGAAAGAAAAAGAAAAGGAAGAAGAGGAAAGCCGACAAAAGGGAAGTTTCTCAAATCTTCGCCCTTGCCTGTCTTGTTAGCGTGCATAAAATGCTGCCATTGCTTTTCACATTTTTTCCTCCTAGGATAAAAAGTCCTAGTCTGATGGATTTTCCTCCAAATAGAAATCTTGGTCTGATGAATCTTTCTCCTAAGATAGAAAACCTAGTCTGACGAACTTTCTCCTAGGATCTAAATCTTAGTCTGATGAATCTTTCTCCTAAGATAG
>NW_017671606.1:0-104727 GCF_001879085.1 Nicotiana attenuata
AAAACATTTTCTCCGATCATTCTTCTCAAAAAAGTTACTTTCTTTTCGAATTAGGATTCTGCCAAAAGGTTCTTGAAATGTTTCGTGACTCTTCTTCTTCTTCTTTTCTTGGTGTGAACGATCCCGCTAGTTCTTATTTGCTCTTTCTTGACCTCGCACTGCTTTTTCGTGTGTTCTGATATTTGATGTTAATTATGAAGTTTTCTGTAAGTGCTCCGTTCTATCTCCTAAATTGTTTCAATATCAATGCTCTCCACATGGCCTATCTTATGTGTTCCTTTACTGGTTTTCCTACTGGATTTTAGTCCTCGTTCCTTTACCAGGACTTTGTTCTTCTCTAATGTGTTTCATTCGACTATTTTCCTAAGTTTACACTAGCCCCTTTATCTCCTAACTCGTTTAAATTCCAAGCTTTTTCTTGAACTTGTCCCTGTTTACTTGCAAATTAGTTTCATGTTCTATTTGCCTAACCTGCTATTGTCTTGTCAGTTTTTCTCATGAGTCTCTGAAAGAGTCTCTAAGTCTGACTTCTCAAAATAGCTTGCCTTACTCAATCGTCTATGTCGGATTGAGTTAAAAAACCCTCAGATATCTGAGGATTTTTTTTTGCAATGTGATTTTGTCCGTTTGGACCAGGGTGTCTACTCTTCGAAATCCTTATAACTCTCAAATCTCCACTCCGAGTTTATGAACTGAATTTGAAAACTTTTTCTGCTTCTGTGATTATTAAACATTTCTTGCTAGTCTTTCGTAAATTAGCATGAACATCCTTCTTGCTTGACATCGTCTATGTGTTTATGTATGGAGAGCGTCTCTTCAAAGGTCTTTGCCAACTGTTAATTGATTTCTGGAATCCCTTTAATGTTAGCTTACGTTACGATTGTTACTGATTTACCCCTAAATTAAACAACTTTCCTTTACCACCTTTTCTGACCGGTTCATCGGAACAACTATTCAACTTGGTTCTTTTACTGGCTGTTTTACTTTCCCTTTCCTTGTTTTCACAAATCAAGTACCACTAGACTTTTACCTTAAATAGTTTTATGTATTTACCCTTTATTGTACTGCTTGGGAAAATATTCTGATTAACCCTTTCCTTAATTATCTTTACCCGTTGGAAATCAGAATCCCTTAATTGAAGGGAAATTGATTTTCAAGGTTATTTTCCTTACCTTTTCTTACTTACTTGCTGCACTATAAAAAGGGCCTTCCCTTCTATACTTTCAACAGTCCTCGTTCACTGATTTTCGAATAACAAACTCTCTTGCACTCTTTACTCTCTTCTGAGATCTTTTGCATTGCTTGCTCGCAATTTGGCTTACCAAAGCTTCTCCTTTTCATTTATTTTTCTGAAACCGGTATGTCCTACTTTTGAATCTAGCATCAACTCAATGTGTTTATTTACAAGCTTTTATGCCCATGCCTACTTTACTGCTTCGAAGAGTTCAAATTTAAAGTAATACTTATGTCTTGCTATCTGTTGCTGCAATGAATCCCTATCCCCATCCCCTTTTTATGTGCTTGGGCTGTAGTTAAGACATGACAATGTACAAAGTTATTGTCATGGATTAAAACTGGGTCGTTTGGATCCTAGCCTCTTTCAATTTCCCATGCCCCCATTCCCTTATGTGTATTGAGTTAAGGTATAACCTGGCAACATCCAAGTTGCTATCCAGAGCTTAACCTGATATTCAAAAGGTCCTAACTCTTTAATTTTTAAGCTGACCGGTTGGTCAGGGGTGTGCCAGCATTCCAGTTGCTGGGCATGACCACCAGGCTGCCCTGGCTCCCCCTAATTCCCTTTCATTGCACTTACACTTATTCCTAGTCTCTAAGTTCTGCCCCCTCCTATGAGCCTTGCCTTTGGACCCTGAGTTCCCTCTGAACTTGGACATTTGAGGGCTGTCCCTTCCACACTGCACTATGTTCTTAACTCTGCAATGAGATTTGGGGTGTAAGCATTTCCTGGAATTCTTGAAGTTCCCTGGAGCTTTGACACATCCCAAATAAGAGAAGGATTTGAAAATCCGATCCTGGAACTTGGTTTATCTCATATTATTAGACTTTGAGTATGGATTAGGCTGATTAGATGTAGATGTAATCACTGATGTAATTTTATTATTCCTTCTGATTCGCTTGGTCTGTAATAAGCTTTGTAAATAACTTTGTAATAACTATTGGGGTATAGTGAAAAGGGATGAGACTGAATGCATGCCAAAGGGGTAGAAATCGTGTCTATAAGATATTTACTCTTTAAAATTCTGCATTTTCACATAGAAATCATGTCTATAGGATATTTACCCTTTAAAATTCTGCATCTCACATAGAAATGATGTTCATAGGATCATTGATTTCAAACTCTGCATTTTCACGAAGATACCATGTCTATAGGATATTTACTCTTTAAAATTCTGCATCTCGCCTAGAAACCATGTTCATAGGGGTTATCACATTCAAAGCCTGCATTTTTCACATAGATACCATGCCCATAGGTTTTCTGCACTTTGTAATAATACCATGGCAATAAATCGATAATGAAGCTCTGTATATTGTATAGATAATATGCCTATAGGACTTCCTGCACTTTGCATATACATTTGTCATTAGGCAAGCCTGCTTATAGGAGTTTAAATAACTCATTACATATAGATGACCTGCCTATAGGATCTCTGCTCAAAATCAGTTACACCTACAAAGCATGCTTATAGGAACTATCAACTTAATCAGAATCGCCACTAGTTCCTAAGTTTAAAATCAGTGGCAATTTGTTTAACACTCGTAGAGCTTATAACTAATGACTTTCTGCAATCAGTTATTCCTCCGTCCCTGGATTAATAGATATCATGCCTATAGGCCCTGATGAACATACAAATAGTTAGATAATTAATCAACTGTACGTTTTTGACAACTACATCTAAGCAGGACTAATTTGGACTTCCTATCTGGGAAATATGTGGTAAATCAATTCTTCCTGCGCTAATTTTAATTAATGACCTAAACAGTATATGTAAGACATGCTAAACAATTCGTTTCTTTAAGTGAGGAGGCCTACTTAAGCCTTTAATTGTTCTTATTTCCCCATTAACTGCTTTATGTGTTTTGTTTGTCGCCTAGAATTTTATCCTTTTAAAACCCCTGAAAAGCCAAGCACCCTCCCTTTTAGGATTAGTAGTCCTAAACACCTCCGAGACTGATAGGTGGGACGGGTAATAGCATGCGGTAGGTAAAGATACCATTCTGCGCTTAAATACCTTAACGGGGTGGGAAGGGTAGACATGGAGATGATGATAACATGATAACGCTATGCGTATGACTGATTACCGGTGTTGTGTTGATGATCCATGTGTTTTACAAACCTATGACCCCCTTTCCTTTATGTGACTTTGTTTAATATCAATAAAATTCTGTCTTTTCAACTACCCAAAACCCCTCTTTAATTTTACTGCATTATTCCTTTTCCCCTAAATTTTTCTTCTTTGTTTATTCAATTTCTTGATTAATTTTCTGCATTTAGACCCTCCCTCAAACAAATTGTAGATCATCTAGACCTTGATTCCAACATGCTTGTTACGTATCTATTTGCAACCCTTATGTGTGAAGTTATTTGTATACTTATTTGCATTAAAGTCACAACATAGCATGGCCAGGAACCACACTCGTGGATCTTGAGGGGTGCCTAACACCTTCCCCTCGAGATAATTTCTAGCCCTTACCTGAACTCTGGTTTTCAAACTCAAAACTCTCAGTGTCCTAATGCACTTAATCATTAGGTGGCGACTCTTCAATTCCAAAAACCCAATTCCCACACGGGAATAGAGTTGTCGTCTCAAATGTCGTAAACCCGATTTCGCGAGAAAAAGGGGGCGTCGACATGGGCCGTTACTCGCGAGCTCGAAGTTACCTGATTGAGGGCTTATGTTTTTTGGAGATTCCGACCCTGGGTCGTGCGTTTTTCGAGTTTGTGATGCCAGTCTCCGAGTGTTCAGGACAATTTTCCCTTTTAGAGATGTTTCGTAATTTCTGTGCTTCCTCGTTTGTGGGATACGAGTTTGGAGTCCTGACCCTAAGGCCATGCAGGCACCGAGTTGTTGGCGCTAGTCTCCAAGTATTTTGGAACGTCCTCAGCGGAGGTATCCTCGTAGTGAAAATACTGAATTTTCTTTGGAGTACGAGATACTTTGGCGAAAGATATTCTTTGATTGTTTGCAATAAGTACATGCTGTTTTGTTGGGGAGAACCCGGCTAATGTGGACACGGTTCATTTGACCGTTTGGCCCGATACATTGTTCTCTATTGGAACTTTTTTCTTCATTTCCCGGCTCTTCCGAGCGGATGGCCTCTCGAAGGGTGTGCCCTCCAGTGTTCGGGGTTGATTGCAAAAGAAGGCCTGCAAGCTTGTCGGATCCTCCTTAGGTAGCGCATTGCCCCATTAGGAACCTTTCCGGCGAAACCCTCTTCGGGACTAAAGCTCGGCCGAAGGGAAAGAGTGCAACGGATGCCATTATGGCCTTGGGATCTTCGGGCCGAGTTAGCACTTTCACGCGCCCTGACCAGGTGCCTGCATATGGGTTAGTTTAAAATAACAAAAGAGGGAGGTGGTCTTACCTTATCGCGGGGTGCGCAAGCGATGATCCGAGACCTGGTGTGTCCCTACTGTTTTGAGCGAGGACTACGTACGGCCCTCCGCTGTGTTTAATCGGCCTTAGCCGGGGACATAGTATGGTTACCCATTGACTCTTTCAAGAGTGGAGATATTGGTGTCGGTGCTACCATATGTAACGTGAACACTTCCTTGCCGTGTGTTGCTCCTTGTTGACAATTTTAATTCCGTCCTTTGCTGTGGTATTCCTCATTTGGCAAAGAGGGGACGGTACCGCCTTCATATGGTGCGTCCGCGGCCGTCTGAATAAGGTGTTTGTACCTCGCGTCTCCTTTGATGACATGGAACTTGGCGTTCCGGTCTGCGCGGCTATGCTGATTGAGAGAATGGTCTCTCCTCTCGTTATTTCGATCACCTACATTGAATTCGCAAAGGATTTGAGAGGCGGGAATGATTTGGCCTGGTAGTCCGAGATGCTATATCACTCTCGACCAGATAATGTTGGTTGAGCCACCTGAATTGATGAGCACATGTTTTATTTGATATGAATGAACGAGGAAGAAGGTTACCAGTGCGTTGTTATGAGGTTGGGGCAAGGTTTCAGAGCCTTTCTTGCCGAATGCGAGGGCATCTTCTGGTACGTATCCCCAGATCCGTTGTTTCTCTGGTGATGGATATTTTGTCCTCCTTTTCACAAGCTCCTGGAGAATTTTGGCGCTCCTCTAATATCATGGTAATATGTCGCGGCCCATTTGATTCATTCTTCTTGGGCGTCTTTCTTTCTCGGAACTGAACTTGAGCTCGATTGCTCAAAAATCCTCGCCGGTGACTTTTATTGAGTAGCTTGGCTATTTTCTTCCGGAGCTGGTTGCAATCTTTGGTCCTGTGGCCATGCGTGTTATGAAGTTCACGTACCAAGTTGTGATTCCTCTGGAAGGATCCGACTGAATAGGCCTGGGCCATTTGGTGTCCCCGGCTTTGCTGACGGTGAACACGATGTCCGATACAACAACGTTGCAGTGGTATTATGATGGGCGAGGCGCCCCCGCTGGCCTTTGTGTCTCCGTCGAATCTGTCTCTGTTGACGAGCCCTCGAGGATACTATCCTCGATCCATTCTCTGACAGTTGCGAGGTAGGCTGCGTATCGGGGCATTCCTCCTATCTTCGGCGTGCGGCCGATATCTTTCTTTATTTGGTTTTGGTTTCTTTGCCAAGAGCCTACTTGGGTATACTGAGCCCGAGAGGGCTCCCAGCTGGTCATCCTCGAACCTGATTTGTGACAAGTACCGGTTGTGGGCGTCCAACTAGGTCGTAGATGGATACTCGATCAAGTTCTGTTTCAACTGTTCCGAAGCCACCGAGCTTTGTTTGTTCAGGCCTTGAGTGAAGGCTTGCACCACCTAGTCGTCGAAGACCGGGGGTAGTTGCATTCCTTCCATTTGGAAACGAGATAAGAATTCTCACAGTATTTCATTCTCCCTCTGCTTAATCTTGAATTCGTCGGACTTCCTTGTTGATACTTTGATGGCACCGGCATGTGCCTTTATGAAGGAATCTGCTAGTATGGCAAATGAATCTATGAGGTTGGGAGCAAGGTTGTGATGCCACATCGTGGCCCCCTTCTAGAGCGTTTCTCCAAACTCATTCTGTAAGATGGACTCGATCTTGTCGTCCTTTATGTCATTGGCCTTTATCGCACATGTATAGGCAGTGACGTGTTCGTTGGGATCTGAGGTCCCGTTGTATTTTGGGTTTTCTGTCATTCTAAACTTCTTTATAACGGGTCTCAGAGCCATGTCCTATGGGAACGACCGTTGTACGAACTTCTTCGAAAATACACCCTTCAGGACCGGGGGTGCGCCCGGGATTTGGTCGACCCTAGAGTTGTAGGTCTCGACCTTCTTATCGTTGGCTGCTATCATTTTCTCACCCGATTGAATCCTTTTGTGAGGTCCTCGAGTATTTTCACGATGGAAGGGCTGGTTATCGATCCGTTGTTTCTCGACCTCTCTGGAACCTGTTCGGTTGGGGGAATAGTTTCCGGTGCTACTGTGCTGGATGTCCTCGGGTGTCTTTGTAGCTAAGCGATAGCCTGTTGTTGTGCCTGCAACATTCGGAAAATAACATGAAGACTAACTTCTTGTTCTTCCCGGGCTAGGGTTTTTTGGGCTTCCTGTTGGTCTCCATGTTGTATGCTCCTATCGATGTGCGAGGTTTCGTCGACCTACTGTGCATTTTGTGAATCAGCGTCCGCTGGTGCGTTATCGGGTTCTGCGGTGGCGCGGCAACGACTGGAAAAACCACACCATTGTCTCCGTGGTTTTCAAGGTTGTCGTTCTCAACTCTCTTCACCGAGCTAGACATTTTGACCTGAAATCGAAGATCTTGGACAAGAAAAAGTGTGAAAACTAACTTGCATTGTGTAATGAAACCAGCAAGAAAATAATCACTATTATCTTTAGCCCCATAGTGGCCGTCAAACTGTTTACCGTGAAAATGGTAATAACAATTAAATTTGTTAATGGGACTCTAAAAATACGTGATCTGTTTTTATGCTAGTTGTTAGGGCAGTTGATGCCAGATATGTTAAGCTTAACGACGAAATACGAACTAAAATAGGGTAATAATCAGACCGAGGAACTAGCTGTTCGGGCCTCGGGCGAATCGATGAAGGGCCTCAAGGTCAATGCCTGGGCTTGAGCTCGAGCTATCGGGGTAACCGGGAAGGGGCAAACAATTACGATACAATTAAAAGGAGGCTCTTTATAGCCGATATCAAGCAATGAGTGAAGAACAAGTATGAAAGAAATAAATGACAGAGGTAGTCTTGAGCGTGTAAGTTAGAGAGAAAAGAGAGAGAGAGTTGTTATTGATCTTGTGTAGAATAGTTGGAGCAACAACAGCCCTTGACAAAGTGGTGAGGAACCCTTTATATAGGAGAGGAAATACAACATAGTACAGAATGCACTAATTGTAAAGAAACGGAGATGGGACGGCTAGAAATGATATTAGACTCTGTTGGTGCTATCTGCTCGCCTCGGGAATTCCCCACCCCCGAGATCGTCGTTAGGTCGAGCGTAAGTGAACCTTGAGGAAGAGAACTCAACCGCAACCCCACAGCCTCGAGATATCGATATGACTCCCCGAAAACACCTTAATGGCGAGAAATTCGATCCTCTGATTTCACTGTATACAAGAGTCAGTAACCATTGATTTGGGGAAGAAATGTTCTTTGGAAAATCGGTCTCAGGCCTGTGTGGAAAAGCATAGCATCATGGCTAGCCTCACCACTCCGAACTACTTCACTTGGACGGGGCCTATCTGGCTGGCCTCCACCTCTAGCAGCCTGACCTCCACCTCAAATGGCCTCACGACTAGCTCTGGCTGCCTTACCCCTACCTCTAGTGAGTTGAGCAAGCGATGAAGCGCCCAGTGCCGGGACCATGGCACAAGAACTCTGATGCTGAGAATTGCTCGATGTACGAGGGCAAAATCTAGCAATATGCCTCGGATCACCACAAGTATAATAGGACCTCGGCTGTTGGGATTGGTGACACAGAAACTGACCATGTCGATCCGAGAAACCACCCTGAAAACTCTCGAGCAGAGGTGATCTACTAGGAGGTAGTTGTACTTGTCACGACCCATAATTCGCTAATCGTGATGGCACCTAACCTAACCCACTAGGTAAGCCAACTAATAACTATCCAATTCCAATAATATTAATAAGACAATTAAACAAAAGGAATTATCTGAATCTCATGCACTCCCAAAGAACTAGTACTACAAATCATGAGCTGCTAAGAATAGAATTTATAAAGCGTATATGAAGTTAATACATCTTATGTTGGAAAGTACATAAACAGAGTTTTATAATCTAAGGCTACTTTGAGCAAAAGGCAGCTACAATAGGGACGCATGTACATCTTCAAATGCAACCCCCATCGAACATAGCAACAACAACAGCCAACATGTGCACGCTAGGTGCATATGAGTCGCATGAGTACAATCAACCCCTTGTACTCAATAAGTAACAAACCTAACCTTAGGTGAAAAGTAGTGACGAGCTGAACATAGTCGGGTCCAACACTAGTATCCAACAACAGTTCATAACAATGTAGAGCATATAAAAAGGAAGAAATTTAGATATAAAATGCTCCGTTTTTCACAAATTTTCCAAAAATTGTTTTGTTTTTCAAGAATATAAGTGAAACACACAAATCCTTTTCCGAAATCGTCATAAGATACGAGATAGTTTGAAAACTATAATTTTTCTAAAAATCCTTTCCACAATAAATAAATTGTTTCATTTTCTTTCCAGATAGCCAGTGTGAAATACCTCTCTATGCCCACATATCAATGTGTGAAATGTCATGAATGACGTGATACTGTAAAGCATGAGGAAAATGCATCTCTATGCTTGTATGTCATGTGTGCATGCCAATCCCATGTATCTTAGAGATGAATCATGTACTCACACTCTCAAAGTAATCAATCTCACAAATTTCACACTTTCCACTCATCATGCTCAACAACTCGGTAATGTATATGGCCCATAAGACCTAGAAAGATCCATCCCAAAATATATATTGTTTAACTTTAAAATGGTAATTACAATTAGAGTAGATTTTGTGGTTCTAAAAATACGAGATATGTTTCTATGCTAGTTTTTTAGGAAATAGTTGCTGAGTGAAAGACTTGGAAACAAGATAGGATCTTGAAAACAAGGTGATAACCAAACCGAATGGCTGACAATCGGGGCCCCGAGCTTGCTTATTAAGGGCATCGGGGTTGAGTCTGATGTCCCGCTGAGGGTAGTCGATGGATGACTAACAATTATAATAAAATCAATGATGTCTCTTTATGTCCAATAACATGCAATAAATGAAGAACAATAAATAGAACACAATGAATATAAGCAATAAACACAAGTAATAGGATCAAGAGAATATGTTAGAAAGCAGAGAGAATTTTCTTGTGTAGTTAATATTGAGAATCAGGTTCCTTACAAAATGACAAGGATCCCTTTTATATATAAGGAGGAATACCAACATAGTATAAATGCATTTATTACAAAGATATGGAGTTGGTACAGCCATTTAATGCCATGATGTGAGCCTGAACTAGCCTAATAGGCTTTGTCAGCTCTGGTCGCGTGCTTTGGGAATATCACATCGATCCACCGAAGCATCTGTTTTACACTCCCTCAAGGGCGGTCGTTGTGAGCCCTCGAAGTCGATCACTGGGATACCTCAAGACGCCTTGATGATCCTAAAATTGAACCGCCAATTTTTACGTCATACATATAGTCCCCACGTTTCCTAGAAAAAAGTGATAGGAAATGGTTTCGAACTCCCACTACTTAGGAATTATCATCATGACGTCAGTCCTATCAGAAAATTAAATGGCATAGCTCAAAAGTCGTGCAAGGGTCACCCTCAACACGACTATTGAGAAGCCCATAAACTGCTATTGGTTCGGCTTTTCCCTAGCTCATACGACTTCTATAAATACCCCAATTTCTTAGTGACTCGCACTTTTGTGATTCCTTCAAGCTTTCAGATCCAAATCCATCTTCCTCTACGCCCCTCATTCTTCTGTTCTTGGTTTCCTGCCTTCCTTCTCGAGAAAGAGAAAACTTTTAGTTGTCATGGCAGAACCTCCAAGATAGTGCCTCAGAAAGACGAAGATGCTTCTTTATCTCGATAATCCAAGAATAAATCCAAGGGTAAGCCCAAAATGGGCCCTACCGTCGAATAGTGTACACCCACCGAGTTCAATAGTATGAAGGATTTCTCCATCGATAGACCTTCATGTACGCCGGGTCGATGCGCCACGTGTCCCGGTTCATTAGCATTGTGAAGGATATAGACAAAGTGCGGGCGGAATGCTAATGGGGAAAGAAGGTGCTGGTTAAGACCCCCAGTCTCGACGAGAGCATAATGGACCATAAGGCAAATTTTCTTTATCTATACACATACCCGTTCACCTTGGGCCCAGTCGACACCTCGAACCCTTCTTCTCCGGCTATTGACCCGGTCATTCTCGACTTTTGTTGTAAATACCGGGTGACACTGGGCAAAATTAACCCCTCTTTCTGGAGGATAGTTTGCTTGCTTCGCTACTTTCCCAGCAAAGTCAAGGATACAACTTTTACCCTTGATCATATGATCAGGCTCTATAGCCCATGTCTTTTTCGAGGATTGATCAAGCTTCACCCTCGATCTTCGAAACCCTTTTTCTTGAGTAACGATAAACACAAGGATCGGGGGTGGATGATCTGGTTTGTCCGGGTAAGCACCTCGGACATTATTCCGACAGAATGGATGCCGTTCCCGGAGGAGTGGAACATGAAGCGTAAGTGCTTCTTCTTTGAGTATACTTTATCGTTTTCTTACTTTCTTCCCAAGAAACTGACTTTCCCTCTGCTCACACAGCCACCCTTTGGTACCCCAAATCTGTTCCGGACCTGTTGTGGTGTAATAGGGGATTAGATACCTCGGTCCCCTATCTCGAGTGTTCTTGGCCTGAGTTGGCTAAAACGTGGTGGGTGACCAAGAATCATGGTAAGTTCCTTCTTGCCGCCTCCTGCATGTTTTCATATTTCTTCCCTATATCCCCCGTGCTGATAAATTTTTATTACTATGGTTGCGGAGGCCTTGGCGATGGAATGTTGATGAAACCGCCTCCTGTCGGCGAGGGAGGGTTCTCTAAGCACGATAAGAGTAAGAAGAGGGAAAAGGAGACGATTGCTAAATCCCATGTATCGAAGAAGCCCAAGTCTCACGGGCCTCGAGCTGAGGTCGAGTTCTCGTCTTCAGCTTCTGGCATGTTTCGATGACGAGTATGGGGATGATGATGACGATGATAACCCTCTGGTACAAAGGAAGAGGTCGGGCCCGAATGCCCCCCAAGTGTCTGTGTCGAGGGCTGCCGAGTCGGGGACGACTGATTCGGCTCGAGACCAAGCTTTAGAGGATCTCGAGGAGGGCACAAATACGGTCCCTAAGTCCTTGACCAGACACGACATGACCCCTGCCGAGGAACTTGCTGCTATCTGCTCCAAAGGGCCCGAGCCTAGAGCTTTCGGGGAAAGGACTTGTCCTTCTGGTTCTTTGACATTCTATGGGGCCTTAATTTAGGTATCTTATTCTCACCAGAAGAGCTTAGGGCTGCGCAGGACCCGAACATCGCCAAAGCGGGAGGCTCCCACAAGGGGGAAGGCGAGCTCGGGATCTTCCTCGACGGAATTAGCGAGAATATTAGCCTTAACGCTCCTGGTGCCATCGAGGAAGCGGAGGGGTGCCTATGGCAGGAAATACCTTGACATATTTAGGTACTTTCAAGTATTTTCTTTGTTTTTCTGAATTCTCTGTTTTGTTGTAGGCTAAAAAGTTGTATGACTATTCCGTCTCCAAGCTCTGAGATGAGGTTATAGGTCTTAAGATGGAAGTTGAGGGTGTTGACTCGAGTTTAAAGGAGTCGGAGACTCTTTTTACCCGAAAGGAGGAGGATCTAAGTACGCTCCCGTCAAGGTTCGAAGAAATGAGCTGAGACAAAGACAACCTTGTTGAGCAGGTAGTATTGTATTTTACAAACTTGATACCTATCAACTTATTCCGCCTTTTGTAGGTTGGGCAAAATAACGCTCTTGTGGGGCGTCATCAGGAGGAGATAGTTGTCAATGATGCGTAACTCCTCGACCTGAGGAGGCAGAATGGGGTCGTAGCCTCAGAGAAGGACTCTCTGCAGATGGAGCTGTCCTCCTACCGAGACCTTTTGAAGTTGCCAAGGAGGACATCGTTGCGCTGTCATTGGCTAGGTCTATGGCAGAGGAAAAGGCGTCCTCATTTAAGAAAGATTCTGCTACAGCGAATCAAAAGGCTTGAGACATACTAGCGCGGGTCGAGCAGAAGTTGACTCGAGCTATTGCTCACGCTCAAGCGCAAGCACGGAAGGAGGCCTTTGAGGAAGCGAGTAGCAAGGGCATCGATTTCTTAGTCAAGATCAAGGAGGCCCGAATCATGGAGGAAGAAACTTCCTATTCGGATGTAGCGGATGAGGGTTCCGATGATGACTCCGGGGGTGAAGGGTAGATTTATGTTGCCCTTTTCCCATTTTGTGCCAGGGTTTCTTAGGGAATGACATTGTAAACGATGCCCCGTTGTACATGTATTTTTTGGGAATACAATGTTTTTTCTTTATGCTACCAGTTTTTGAACGCTATGCTTTATTGCTTTTGTCTTCAAATTTTGATTGTTGGTTCTTCGGAACATATGTTCGGAGCAGTTGAGGCCTTTGAGATTGGGTACCATCTCAAGATAGAGTCGAGAGTGTTTATAGGGCCGATGCCCTGCAAATGTCAAAAGCCCTCGAGGTTGAATGACTCCCGAGCACTGGTGCGACGGTATCACTTAAGTGATATGACTACGAAATGACCGAGGTGGCCTCGCCAGTGCATTTCCCAAGAAAATGGTACTAACATGGTCAGGTTTCATTGGTCCTTAGAGCAAGCGAATGGTCCTCACCTACTCTATATATGTGCTTGCCTTACCTTCTTTTGAAAATAATGCTTTACTAGGTGACCATCTTTTTTATAGGGTTTGTGCTCCATGCTCCAAGTTTCCTTCAACTAAAAGCTTTTTCCTGTGTCTTCTGCTTCCCTTTTCTTTGTTTCACCTCAACCATGGGTGTTGAGCCCAAATACACTTACCAAGGAGAAGAGAAGTCTGTCCTAACCTCGCATTCGGTCGGTGGCATACCGCCGGCATCCGGCGAGCGAACATCCTGATGCTTCCTCTCGAAGAGAGATTTACGTTAGCGAAACCTCCCAATGTTTTGAGCTGCCAGGAGCATGCATCGAGGTATATCTCTTCGACAAAAGAGGAGCATCTCGAGGTAGTCAAAAAAGAATGCGGACGGGGAAAAGAAACAGTGTTGTAGGTACCTTCACCGGAGGAGAGCGTTATGGCTCATGGAGAGGGGTTTTTGAACGTATATACGTACCCCTTTACATTGGGCCCTCTTGATAGGGTCGTGCTCGAGTGTCATAGGAGGTATCATGTTACCTTGGCGCAGGTTCACCCATCCTTTTGGAAGATAGTGCTGATGATAAGTTATTTTGCAAACAACGTCGGGCTCGAGTTCACCCTTAGCCATCTCATTAGGCTATATCGGCCTTTGCATTACCAAGGCTTGATTGCTGTGCAACATCGATACACTCGGCCCCCTGGCGTTAGTGATGAATAAGACGAGGACCAAGGGTACAAGAGTCGATTTGTTCAAGCGCGAACAGTCGATGTTATACCCAGAGAATTTCTGCCATTTCTCGAGAAATGGAATTTCACACGTAAGTGGCACACTCGCGCTTGTACTATTTTTGTCCATAATGGAGGTAAGCTTTTGTGAAGATATTCTCCCTTCTGCCTTTTGTAGCGATCCCCTGGCTACCGGACGAGGTTCCCTATCTGGCGGAATGGTCTCGTAAGATGGCAGCTTGCTCGACTTACGATAAGAGCAAATGTTGAGACCTGTCTAGGGGGAGATAGGAGGCCAAACATCATGGTAGGTACTTAGTGGCTTGATTTCCTAGAAAGGTACTTTCTTTATAGCGTACTGACTCTGCCAACACAGGTGTTGGAGAATTTTCCGAGAAGAGGCCATGTCCCTTCGAGAGGAGGAGAGATTGTCAGCCTTGGTGTCCAGCATCGATAATAAACGGAAAGAATCTTCGAGGTGTGAGGAAGCTCGCAGTAGGGCGAGTTTATTCCTAAGATTCAAAAGAGACGAGTCGGCTGAGCTTCTGGCTTCGGAGGCCTCTACTCTTGAAAAACCATTTCCCGTTCCCACCAAAGGTACATCAAGGGACAAGGATAATTTGGTGCCTCCCTCTTCTTCTATCGAAGGCACTTCGGGGGGAACTAAGCCATTGGATGTATGCTTGACTTTTGGTGAGGCTCAGTGGCTTAGCTTCATGGTAAGCTTTGGTAGCCGGTATAGGCTTCTTTCAGTTTCACGTCTTCCTTTTCTTATTGAGCTTTCTTTTGCAGGATTTCAACAAGTTTAAGTTCGAGCTGCTTTGCCATGTGGCCAGGCTGCGGAAAGGTTTGGAAGGGGAGAAATGCCTCAGGCTTCTTTGCACGAAAAAGGATGTTGAGCTGGTATACCTACGGAATGAGGCAGATCGAAGTTGGAATTGCGAAAGCCATCTCGAAATACCGGTATCCTTCATTTCATGTCGATGTATACTCCCCCTTCTGATTTCGGAGGCTAATATTTCGATATTCCAATTGAAGAATAAAACGGAGGAGCTGGAACGATGTTGGAGTGAAGTTTGCCGGGTTAAACGTGAGCGTAACGAGCTAAATGCTCAGGCAGATGCCCAAGTTGCGACCAAGGAGGATGCTTTGGCCATGGTTTCCGCCCTCGAGGTGCAACTCCGAAATTCTCGTGGAAGCAGTTTTGTCCGAGCGAATATGATTACAAGGCTCGAGTTCGAGCTTTTGAAGATTAAGGCCGAAGTTCTGGATGCCCGGGCCGAAGCCGTAATGAGCCGCACTACTGCTAACAAGAAAGTGGTGATCTAATTGAAAGATACGGCCGATGCTCGAGTTGAGAAGGGCTCTTGACCGTGAGAGCAGAAGCAAGGAATATGCTCGGTACAAATCTTGAAGGGAAGCCCTCAAGGAGATCCATGCTAGAGGTTTTCACCTCTCGGAAGAGGTGAGGCAGGCAAAGGCGGACGAACATTACACTAAGTCCCTTCTGTCCGATGCCGAGGATAGCAAGAAAGAGGTCAACAGGCCTTAGTCCCCGAGGGGGACTTGGATTCGGCCTTCCCTTTCTGATTCTGTGTGTAGTATTTTTAAAGAACATTATAGATGGATCTTGTATTTTTTTGCATATATGTATATAAGGAAACCTTGGGATTTCATTTTTCATACACTTCCCTCTGCTTTGATATTTGTCAATTAATTTCTAGGTGAACTGGTTTTCGGATAGAACCCTTGGGTTTATAGTACGGCCCTGGGGCTCGTTGGGCTAGCCCATAGACTCTTTTGTGCTTGGTCGATACGACCTTTTAGTATAAGCCGGCGTGTTGAGCTCATATGGTTTTGCTCGTAGGCATAATTAGTTAACCGTTTTGGGTATAGTCTCCGAGTCGGTTTTCGACTCGGGCTCATTTGATCCTCAATTTTTTGAATTTAAAGCTGGCCCTTAGGCTCTTATGCGTTTGGTCGGTACGACCTTTATATGGGCTGGAGACAGTGGCTCTTACGCATTGGGTCGGTACGACCTCTATTATGGGCTGGCGATAGTGGATCTTATGCATTGGGTCGGTATGACCTCTAGTATGGGCTAGCGATAGTGGCTCTTACGCATTGGGTCGGTACGACCTCTAGTATGGGCTTGCGACAATGGCTCATATGCATTGGGTACGTATCACCTTTAGTAGGCTCTGTTTTTCCCTCGTTAACGACTTTTGAAATTGTATATTCCTAACTCTTTGAAGGTTCGACAAAAACCTCGATTATGCATCATTATATGGTGCTACTCGAGCACCTAAGGAGGTTAGGCTTGGTGGCTGAGTATCTCGAATCCTATAGTTTGGAGCTGACATGGTTGAAGCTATTTTGCTTGATGTCTAGGGTAGTATGTTTAACAGGTTCTTTTCAAAATACTTTCGAAGTAATTGAAGGCCTGTGATTTTATAGCGACGGTCGAGCGTCCCTAAGTCGCGTTAATTTTGCTGGTACAGCCTTATGACCATAGTCATTGTCTTTGGCTGGAGCCTTTCAGTTCTCGAGTGAAGTAGTTTTAGCATCTATATCGAGGGTACGCCTTTTTAGGGGTATTACAACTTTAAGATTGGGATTATGCCTTTTGTAAGGTCTTACAAATTATACATGCCTTTGAGGTCTTACAGTTTTGGTTACTTGATACAAGTATGGTTCATGCCTTGCTTGGGGTCTTATAGTTTTGGTTACTTGTTACAAGTACGGTTCATGCCTTTCTTGAGGTCTTACAGTTTTGTTCACTTGGTACAAGTGTGGGTAATGCATTGCTTGAGGTCTTACAGTTTTTATTATTGCCTTATTGAGGTCATACGAGACCGAGGCTGCCCACTTGAGGTCTTATGGCCTCAGATTTATGATAAGTCGATGGGGGTGTCTATTAGAGGCAGTCCCCGAGTCATCGAGAGTTCTTTGGCTCGGGAGCCATTACCGGTAAACTTGGCATTGCCTCATTGAGGGCTTACGGTATTGGTGTTTCCGACCCGAAGGTCTTGTGGCCTTGAGTTTTCGACGCCAGTCCACCACTATTTGGGACGTTTTTCGGCTTTGTAGTCATTCCTGTGAACTTGATGTTGCCTCATTAAGGGCTTACGAGTTTGAAGCTCCGACCCAGAGGTCATACGACTTCGAACTGTTAACGCCAGTCCCCGAGTGCTTGGGATGTTTTTGGCTCTGGAGCCATTTTTGTAAAATTACCGAGCTTCTTTGAAATGCGAAATGTTTTGGAAAGTATTCTTTGATTTCTCAATAAAAGTGTACATGTTTTTGCTGTTAAGGGCTCGGTTATTCTATACGGATACAATTCGTTTGCCCGTTTGGCCCGGTACATTATTTTCCTATCGAGACCTCGTTCATCACATGTTGGCTTCTCCGAGTAGGTGATCTTCCGGGGGGGATGCCCCCCAGTATTTGAGGTTGAATGAAAAGGAAGCCTTGAATAATTTTTGAGTCCTCGAATACTTGTTGAGTCTTCCTTAGTTAGCATATAGGTGTTGCCTCGTTAAAAACCTTGCCGATAAAACCCTTATTGGGATAAAAACCCGGTCGAAGGAAAAGAGTGCAACATATGCTTTTGGAACCTAAGGCATTCGAGTTGGAAAGCGCTTCGGCCATTTCGACTGGATACATGCGTTCAGGTTAGTATAACATGTAACTGAGAAAATGGAGATGACCATACCTTAGTGCAGACGACGCTTTAGACCTCGATGTGATTCAATCGTTTGCTATGAGGACTCGGTACGATCCTTTGTTTTGTATAGTCGGGCGTAGCGGAGAATGTATCTTGTTATCGCTATTTTATTGTTTGCTTATCCTTCAGCTCCTTTGATGGTGGAGGTACTGGTGTTGGTGCCACATCGTGCACCGCGAACATCTCTTTTGCCGTATGTTGTTCCCTGTAGATGCTTTTTATCCTGTCCTTCATTGGGAATTTTATTATTTGATGGAGGGTGGATGGTACTGCTCTCATGCAGTGTATCCATGGCCTCCCAAGGAAGGCGTTGTATCTCATGTCTCCTTTGATGACATGGACTTTGGCATTTTGGGTTGTGCCGGCCACATTGACTGAGAGGGCATTTTCCTCTTTTGTTGTTTTGCTCGCCATGGTGAATCGGTTGAGGACTCGAGAGGCGGTCACGATTTGGTCAAGCAGTTCGAGCGTCTCTACCACCCTCGACCTTATAATATTGGCCGAGCTACCTGGATCCACAAGTACACGTTTAATTGGAAATGTATTAACAAAGAAAGAGATTACTAGTGCGTCGTTGTGAGGCTGAGACAAGGTCTCGATGTCGTCGTCACTGAATGTGAGAGCATCCTCGGGTATGTAACCTCGAATTTGCTTTTCTTTGGTGATGGATATTTTTGTTCCTCTGATCATATGGATGACATGTTGTGGCTCATTTGCTTCAATATTCTTGGTCGCCTCTCTCTCTCGGAACTGAATTTTTTCCCGATCGGTGAGGAATGCTCAGAGGAGACCTTTGTTGAGTAGTCGAGCTACTTTTTGTCGGAGTTGCCGGCAGTCCTCGGTCCTGTGACCATGTGTTGTTGTGGAATTCACACACTAAGTTATGGTTCCTTTGTGAAGGATCTGACAGTACAGGCCTTGGCCACCTGATGTCTCTGATTTTACTAACGGCTAATACGATGTCTGAAACATCAACTTTGAAGTTGTATTCCGACAAGCGAGGTGCCTACGTTTGCCCTATGTGCCGATCGAATCCATCTCTGATGACAAGTCCCCGAGGGTTCTAGCCTCGATCCATTCTTCGGTCATTGTGGGGTATGTTGCGCCTTAGGGAATTTCTTCTATCTTCTGCGTATGGTTGGTATATCTCTTTATTTGGCTTCGACTCCTTCACCGAGAGTCTACTAGGATATATCGAGCCCGAGGGGGCTCCTAGTTGGTCGTCTTCAACCTTGATCTTTGACTGGTATTCGTTGTGGACGTCCGACCAAGACACGACGGGATATTCGATTAAGTTGTGCTTTACCTGCTTTGCAGCTATCGAGCTTCGCTCCTTCTAATCTTGAGTTAAAGCCTACACCGCCCAGTCGTCGGAGACCACTCGTAGTTCCATTCGTTCCATTTGGAGGCGAGATACAAACTCTTGCAGCATCTCGTTCTCCCTTTTCCTGATTTTGAAAATGTCTTATTTCCTTGTAGCTACTTTGATGCAACCCACATATGCCTTTATGAAAGGATCTTCCAGCATGGCAAATGAATCTATTGAATTGGGGTCCAAGTTGTGGTACCACATCATTGCCCCTTTTGAATGTGTCTCTCAGAACTTTTTCAGCAGGACGGACTCGATCTCATCGTCCCTTAGGTCGTTGCCCTTCACTACACAAGTATAAGTAGTGACGTGCACGTTGGGGTCCGAGGTTCCGTTGTACTACGGAAGGTCGGGCATTCTGAACTTCATTGGAATGGGTTTCGGAGCAGCATCTTGCAGGAATGGATTTTGTAAAAACTTCTTCGAATCTACACCCTTCAGAATCGGGGTGCGCCAAAAATTTGATCGACCCAAGAATTATAGGTCTCTACCTTCTTGTTGTTGGCTTCTATCTTCTTCTTGCCCGACTCGATCCTCTTTGTGAGGTCCTCAAGCATCTCTACGATGGCAGGGTCCTTTGGCGACCTATTGTTTCTTGATCTTTGTGGTGCCTTCTCGGCTGGGGGAGCCATCCTCGGTGCTACCGTGCCGGGAGTTTTTTTGTGACTTTGCAGCTGAGCGATCGCCAGCTGTTGTGCCTGTAACATTTTAAAAATAACGTGAAGTCTAACCTCATGTTCATCCCTTGTTGGGGTTTTCTGAGCTTCTTATTTCTCTCCTTGACGTACGCTCCTATTAGTGTGGGAGCTTATATCAATGTTTGGGCATCGCGTGAGACCCTAGCTGCGGGGATTGGCACTGGCGCGGCCCCAAGGTTTAGTGGTGGCGCGGCAATACCTACAACAACCACACCATTCTCCCCGTGGTCCTCAAGACCATTGTTTTCATATACATTCACTCAGTTAGACATTTTGACCTAAATAAAAGATCTTGGACAAGAAAAGTGTAAAAGGCAACTTGCGTTATGTAGAAAAACTAGCAAGAAATAATAACTATTATTCTTAGCCCCACGGTTAGCGCCATATTGTTTACCTTGAAAATGGTAATTATTTTAGATTTGATTTTGTGGTTCTAAAAATACGTGATCTATTTCTATGCTCGTTATCTAGGCAATAGGTGCTAAGTGAATGACTTGGAAACAAGCAAAGAGCTTGAAAACAAGGTAACCAAACCGAATGGCTGACAATCGGTGCCCCGGGCATGCTTATTCGGTACCTCGGGGTTAAGTCTGATGTCCCGCCGAGGGTAGGCGATGGATGACTAATAGTTATATTAAAATCAATGATGGCTCTTTATGGCCAATAATAAGCAATAAATGAAGAACAATAAATAAAACACAATGAATATAAGCAATAAACGCATGTAATGGGATCAACAGAATATGTTAGAATGCAGAGAGAATGTTCTTGTGTACTCAATATTGAGCATCAGGTCCCTTACAAAATGACAAGGATCCCCTTTATATATGAGGGGATTCCTAACATAGTACAAATACATTTATTATGAAGATATGGGGCTGGTACAGACATGATGCGGGCCAGGACTAGCCAAATAGGCTTTGTTAACTCTGGTTGCGTGCTTTGGGAACATCACATCGATCTACCGAAGCCACTGGTTTACACTGCCTCGAGACTTGTCGCTGTGATTCCTCGAATTCTATCATTAGGAGACCTCGATATGCCTTGATGATCGTAAAATCGAACAGCCAATTTTTGACCGCATACATATACATCATTGACATCACTCACTCAGTACTGAGAAAGGTCAATCCGGCTCCATGGAGAAGATCCATCTCTAGGTATTTAAAATGCTTCGGACAAGATCACGTCCACGGAAGATCCATCCCTCAATTTAGTCAACCGCGCTCACTGGGGTGTGTACAGACTTTGGAGGGGCTCCTAATTCCCAAGCGCTATCATAAGCCATATACAGGCATAAATCAATATATCATGTTGCGACGTGCAGCCTTATCCCATAACCGTCACTCCTAATCAGGCTGAGTGATATAGCACTCAGTCATCAATCTCTCTAGTCTCACTCACGGGCTAAAAATGTCATGAAACTAAGCCGAAAACAATGATATGATGCACCAATAAACAACAACTGAGACCGAGATATGATATGAATGCATGAATATGACTGAGTACGAGATATCAATGAAATCAGTGAGATGACAGTAAGAAACGACCACTATGGGTCCTAACAATATTAGCATAAAGCCCAAACATGATATCAAGCATGATTGACAACTCAGTTTCTTAATCACATGGTGAAAACGCTCACCATATAGTGTCATGAATACTACGGAGTCTCAATTCACAAGGTGCATGCCAGCATGCCCGTCACCTAGCATGTGCGTCACCTCATCATCAATCACATAGCGTGTAGTTCGGGGTTTCATACCCTCAGCACTAATTTTAGAAGAGTTAGTTACCTCGAACAAGTCAATTCCAACATTGAGCAAGCCAAGCGATGCTCCAAAAATGCCATCACGCGTCTAGCGACCTCCGAACGGCTCAAAACTAGCAAAAAAAACCTCAAATACATCAAATAAAGCCCAATGGAACAATTCCAAATGATAAAGATCGAATCCTTAATAGAATCCTAGAATCGGCAAAAAATCACACCCGACCCCACTCCTCGGAACCCCGACAAAACTCAAAGAGTCCGGCAACCCATTCAATTATGAGTCCAACCATACTATTTTAATTGAATTCCGACTCTAACTCGATGTTAATAACTCAAAAACACATATTATGAAACTTTAGGCCAAACCCCCAACTTCCTCTTTAAAATTCATCAACAAACAGCTAAAATCGAAGATAGATTCATGAAATATTGCAAAAACCGAGTAGAAAATACTTACCCCAATTCATATGATGAAAATTGCTTCAAGAATCGCCTCAATCCAAGCTCCCTGGCTCCAAAAATGTGAAAATGGCCGAAACCCTTGAAATGAAGCACTTTATAATCACTGGGCAGATTAATGAACCGCGATCGCGGAATTGACCTCGTGTTCGCGAAAACTAAAGAGAAATACCCAGAAAATGGAAGGTGTGATTGCTAACGAGGCTCTTCTAATGCGAATAACAAACTCAACAGCCTCCCTGAAGTACCCTAAGCGTTTGCGAAACGAGGCATGCGAACGCGATGAACACATAAATTTGCAGTACACGATCGCGACAAGGTCAATGCGAACGCGAAAAAGAATTAGCCACTGCCCAGCTTAGTCAAAACTACTACGCGAACGAGTGCACACTGGCGCGAACGCGATGCTCACTCAGTAGCAACCTACGCGAATGCGTCTCAGAACCTGCGAATGCATCAAACATATTGATCCTAGCCATTACACACCATATGTGATCGCGATCCTTGCTCCGCGATCTCGATTAGGAAAACTAGATACCCTGAGCTCTGCGGAACCAATAATGAAAATTAAAGGAAAAACTGAAACATGCCAGAGGCCCTCGCGACCCCGTCCTAACATGCCAACAAGTCCCATAACATAATACGGACCTACTAGAGGCCTTAAATCACACATAACAATATCGAAACGAAAAACCGCACCTCATGTCAAACTTAATAAACTTTGAACTTTTCAACTTCCACAACCAATGATAAAACACGGCAAATCAACCGGGACTTAGCCAAAATTTTGCACAAAATCCCCAACTGACATAACAAAGCTATACCAACTCTCGAAACCACAATCCTAACCCGATATCCACAAAGTCAACTCTTGAAACCACAATCCGAACCGGCTGGGTCGTTACATCTACTTAAACATGTGTTCGTCCTCGAACGTGGCAATATTTATTCAAAAAGCCATCAAATCGTCGTGTAACTTTACCATGAACATAACCAGGCGTGATCCCACGTCACCCTATTCCATATAGGCGCGACAACACAACATATCTTAAGATCGTTACTTCAACCTTAGCCCATAAGCTTTAGAATCCAATTACAACATCTGAAATTTTCTATATGATCAGAATCTCGCATAAACACCCCGTATTAGTCTGAACAAGCTGTACCGACCGTAAACATAACTCGAATCCCCAGGACTAAAATATCACATAACTCAAATTCTTGTAGCAATGATTTCTAGTTACAGTAGCTTCTCAAATAAACCCAATACCGGTAATAACTTCATATAAAAAAAAAGCCTCATTCTAAAAACTTTGCACACTAACGATGATGAAAGAAACACGCAGAAACTCATAAACATTCATCAGATTAACAAGTCATGGTGCTCCATCTCCCTCGACAAGACTATAGTCAATCTCTAAGCCGATCAGCAACAATATCCTTCCAAATATACCACAATCAAATCTGGTAGCACCCATCCTAGATCTGATGACCTCGCCTTATCAAATGCCATCTACTTTATAGACATGCCACATCAATACAATCTAAATCCACAAACCATGGACCAATAAGCATAATTCCAAATGTACGCAATCATGGAAATGACTCAAACGAGAGAACTGTCCCGCAAGCTCAACAAATACAACAACATATTAGTCCTTATGAAATATCTCAAGCAACCCTGCTAAAATTCAATAACCACACGCAATTCGACATCAAGTACCCAAAGTGCATTACCATAACAACGGAGAAGCAGATGACACAATGCCACACAAAACTCGAAAGAGAATAACCAATACTCCATCAACCAAGCAATACCCAATACTCTTCTTGCTCAAATTCTGATATAGAACCACACCAGATGTGCATATAACCAATGAATCAGAACTCATCGTAGCATAGATGAGTAACTCACCAATTATTTCAGAAGGTGAATAAGCTCAACAACAACCGAATGTGACCTCCATCAGAGATAGCAGTATGGACCCAACCATTCTGAATCAACGTCGAATACACATCTCAATTGGGCTAATAATGGACCCACTAATCAACTCTTGTAACCCACAAATAGATGAATAACTCTCTGAAAATCCACAATGACAGAATCACAACACATACTATCATCTGGATAGCTTCGGCCACAACTTCATAGTCCACAACCATGAAACAATCTACCCCTCAGAACTTCCAATCTCCAGATCCATAGAACACACGAATCGCCTTATTCGATCACAACTCCACCTCCCAAATGCCTAACACATATCTCATACACGGTCATACCACGAGGAATACTCCTATAATTCTCCGGTGCCACATAGATAAATTTGAATATCAACGATCAATCAGCTAGGAGAGTGACGCAGTATCGGTGAAGTATCCATAAATCAAAACAAATTGCCCCTTCTAAAATGTACACTCTCATCAGCAATACCAAAGAGTAATATCAATACCTAGTCATTTGGGACCGTCCATGCTGTCTAAGAATTTATGACCTTCCCTTCAAACTGATGAACTTACACATACAAATCTCAATCCTACACTATTCACCGCGTCCACCATTCCATCATATGAAAAGTACAAAAATCTCATAATCCACTCCGAGTACAAAGCAGAATAGATACCCAATCAGTCACAAACCCTCCATTTTATTCCATCCCGGAGAAATCCCCAGTACGAAAAATATTCCTAACGCCGGTAGGAAATATACTCCTTAAATTGTGGTAGAAACCATTAAAAACTCTTTGAAGCCTATTCGCACATAACCAAGCTATCTGAACCGAATCTCTCCAACTCAACCTAGCCATGCGGGCAACAACAATCCAGGAGCATAGCCACGAAACACCAGTAGAGACTAGACACGTCATACGTACCCAAAGAACCAATTATATCCATTACTGTGCTAATCCAACCTGCTACCAAGCTCTCCTAGTTCTCCATATCCCTTCCAATTTTCCTTCAAATTGATACTTTTCCTTGCTAGAACACCACGATCCTTAGCCCAAAGTTTCACCACACCAGAGACCCTAGTGTAAAACCACAATGCCCTAAGGCCCATTGTTACACCCCGTAAATTTCGTAACATCAATATTTTTTTCTAATACCTCTTGTTACATTTTACGATACTCCATAGTACTTATTAGTTTAGTTGATTGAACTAGATTTTTAAGAAATATTTTCCCATCTCGACTTTGAATTTGTAATTTTAAACGTGCCATAATATCTTTATGATTTTAATTATATTGAATGCAGTAAAACTAGAGGGGTCAATTTCTCACCGTTAAGGTACATTCGGGGAGTCATATCAGCATCTCGAGGCTGCAGGAGTACTATCTAGCTCCCTCCCTCGAGGTTCATCCGCGACCCAGCAAAGAGTCCTAGGGTAGGAAATTCGTTCACGACCCATCAAAGGCTCAGAGGACGGGGGATTCCTGAGGCGAGCGACTAGAATCAGTGAACACTAGTACCTTTCCTAGCTATCCCATCCCCGTATCTTTGCATTCAGTGCACTCTCTACTATATTGTATTCCCTCTCCAAGATAAGGGGGGTACATGCCACTTTGGAAAGGGCTGATGTTGCTCCCACTATTCTACATAAGTACAATAATATATCTCTCTCTCTCTCTCTTCTTCCTGAATTGCTTCTCACTGGCCCGAGGAAGTTTTAATATTTATAGCTTTCTTACTAGTTCTTCGTTATATTACTTAGTATTGGCCATAGAGAGCCATTTTTATCATATTTTAACTGTTATCCCATTCAGACTGCCCCAGATACCTCAAGCTCGACTCTGGCATTAATCCCGAGGTCACCCATCAACCAGTCCCATACCCGGACAACAAGCTCCTCGATTTGGTTACAGCCTGTTTTTTACTAGTATTTCATTGTAAACTTCACATGTTAGCATCAACTTCTCAAAACAACTAGCTCGAGAATAGATCACATATTTTTAGAATCCCATTTACAAATTTAATTGTTGTTACCATTTTTCACGGTAAACAGTTTGGCGACAACCGCAGGGCTAAAAACAATAGTGATTATCTTCTTGCTGGTTTCATAGCACAAATGCACGTTATCTATCATACTTTTTCTTGTCAAATATCCTTTGATTTCAGGTCAAAATGTCTGGCTCGGTAAACACAGTCGAAAATGATAACCTCGAAGACCACGAGGAGAACGACGTGCCTATCCTGGCCGGTGGAGCACCACCGTAAAATCCTGATAAAGCGCCTGGACCGATTATAGCAGATGCGGATTCACAGGACGCGCAACATGTCGATGAAACTTCTCACACTGACAGAAGCATACGGCACAATGACCAACAGGAAGCTCAAAAGACCCTGGCCCGAGAAGAACAGAGAGTTAGTCTTCATGTTGTGTTTGAAATATTGCAGGCACAGCAGTTGGCCATTGCTCAGTTACAAAGCCATCCGAAGACTCCCAGCACGGCAGCACTGGAGAGAGCTCCCCCCGCCAAGCAAGCGCTTGAAAAGTCAAGCAATAATGAGTCAGTGGCCGACCCCGCCGCAGTGAAGATGCTCGAGGACCTCAACAAAAGGATCAAATCAGACGAGAAAATGATTGCAGCCAATGATAAAAAGGTCGAGACCTACACCGCTAGGGTCGATCAGATCCCAGGAGCACCCTTGGTCCTTAAAGGTATAGATTCGATGAAGTTCGTGCAACGGTCGTTCTCGGAGAAAGCGGCTCCAAAGCACATTCCAACGAAGTTTAGAATACCAGAACTCCCAAAATACAACGGTACCATGGATTCCAACGAACACGTCACCGCTTATACTTGCGTGGTGAAGGGAAACGACATAAAGAACGATGAGATTGAGTCAGTCCTGCTGAAGAAATTTGGAGAAACGCTCTCGAAGGGGGCCATGATGTGGTACCACAACCTGGCTCCTAACTCCATAGATTTGTTCGCCATGCTAGCGGACTCCTTCGTGAGGGCACAAGATGGAGCTATCAAGGTAGAAACCAGGCAGTCCGATGGATACAAGATTAAGCAAAGGGAGAACGAAATGCTGCAAGAATTCATGTCTCATTTTCAGACAGAACGAATGGAGCTCCCCCCGGTCTCGGAGAATGGGCAGTGCAGGCCTTTATTCAAGGCCTGAACGAATGAAGCTCGGTGGCATCGAGGCAGCTGAAAGAGAACCTGATAGAGTATCCTGTCGAAACCTTTTCGGATGTCCACAACCGATAACAGTCAAAGATCAGGGTTGAGGACGACAAGCTGGGAGCCCCTTTGGGCTAAGTATATTCGAGCAGGCTCTTAGAGAAGGAGCCAAGACTGAATAAAGAAAGGTACCAACCATACCTCGATGACAGGAGAAATGCTCCAAAGCGCAATCCGCCCCGCAATGACCGATCGGCAAACCAAGGGCCGAACCTTAGCGCCGAAAATTCAGCACCCGTACGACCCCAGGGTCAGAACTCTGGTCTCATAAGGCCCCGACGTAGCAGCTCCGAGCTCACGAATAATGGTCTTCAAGCCTAAGAAAACTCGATGACTGGGAGACTGTCGCTAATCGCCAGGTACTAGAAAACCCAAAACTCTAAGACCCCGAGCGGGTGGACTCGGCGTGGACAGATCTATTCTACATAGCAATAAATACTGTAAGACCTCAATAATTATAACAAACTGTAAGACCACAATAGGTATGACAAACGGTAAGACCTCAATAGGCGTGACAAACTGTAAGGCCTCTATAGGCATGACAAACTGTAAGACCTCAACGGGTATGAAACTCAATATCACGAAGTGTAGGCTATATGTCGCATTTGTTAGAATCCCGAAAGGGCATACCCTCGGTGTAGACGCCTAAACTATCAATCGGGATCAAAAATGGCTCTGGCCAAACACATTTGACTACGGTCAAAATGGCTGATACATCCGAATTAAGAGACTCGAGGACGGCCGAAAAACAAAATCGCAGGCCATTACTTTGAATATACTACGGAAAGAACCGGTTAAAATAGGCTTCCCTCAACAGGCAACACCGAGCTTCGATCGTGTCAGCTCCAAAACACAAGGCTTCGACCTACTTAGCCTATGAGCTATGAACCTTCCGAGGTGCTCAAAACATTGCCGATAACAACTTGAAATCGAGGATCCTCCGGAACCTACGCCGGGTCAGGAAAAATTATTTCAAAAGACCTTAACAAGTGGAAAACAAAGCCTACGAAAAGCCCACGGGAAAAAGTGTAAGAGCCATTGTCGCCATCTTTACAAGCCTCCGGGCCACACACTAAAAGGTCTCAATGACTAGACAGCGTAAGAGCCATTGTCGCCAGCTTAAACAATGACAACTTGAGGATTAAAGTGAGCTCGAATCGTAACACGACTTGGAGACCGGATCCAATATAGTTAATTGTACGAGCCTCCAGGCCACATGCCGCTGACCAAGCAACGTAAGAGCCACTGTCGCCAGCTTGAAAATCGAAAAAGCTTGAGGGTCAATTAAAGCTTGAATCACAACGCGACTCGGAGACTGGACCCAAATAGTTAAAAAATGAAAGCGGGCAAGTGCAAGGTCGAATCGACCCTGTTGAAACTCCAACAAAATAGAAATACAGAAGATTCAAATTATGGGTTTCCCCCTCTTATTTTTACATATTAACGATGGAGCACAATCTCAACTTACGACGTATGATGAAAGCTATATACGCAACGAAGAAGGCAGAGAATAGACATTCCCCTTTTTATGACAACTATGGCCGGTGGCCTCCTCCTCATCGTCCTCAACATCAAACAGAAGGAACATGGCATCGTACTCCTCACCTTTGTCTTGCTCAATCTACCCTGAGAGATCAAAGCCCCTGGCATGAATCTCCTCGAGGATTTCCTTCCGGAATCTGCACCTCACATATTCCTTGTTGTTATTTGCATGATCGAGGGTTTTCCTTAGCTCGGCTTTATCAACGACAGCGCTTTTTAAATAAGCCGCCATTTTTTATCTTGCCCTGGTAATATTCATCATGACCTCGACCCGTATATTCACCATCTCGATTTTTGCCCTCGAAAGCTCGGATGAAAGTCTTGCGATCATCTTTGCCCGAGCAGAATCATTCGCACGAGAGATCTAAATTTGCGCCTCAAAGCGGAAGCCCCGGCCTGAGCCCTCTCCTTAGCCACAAAATGGGCATTCACATGCATGCGCAGCTCGGTTAATTCACGTCTGGCTTTTCCAACTTCGCCCTTGAATTGTTCTAGCTCATCTGCCTTATCCTTCAACAGAAACAACAAAACATCAAGACAACAAGACAAAGGGGGAATGCAGGCCAGCTCGAAATGTAGGGTACTTGTTTCTCCAAGAGGGCCTCCCGGGCCCCGCTTCGGTCCACCTCATGCCGCAAAAAGGCGAGCTTGCTCTCCTTTGCCGCACAAAGAAGCTTGAGGGATTTCTCCCTATCCCAAGCCTCCGGCAATGGGCCCTTACTACGAAACAGTTCGACTTTGAGCCCATCAAAAGCCTGAGAAAGGAAGCCAGATGAATAAAGAAAAAAGAGAAAGGAGCGCAAGGCCACTCACCATTAGGACAAAACGTTGAGCCTCGTAGAAGGCCGAAACAACGTCCGGCGGTGTACCGATCCTGGAAGGTTGCCAATCGACCGAAGCGCTTCCCCTTAACCGCTGTGAAGAAATCACCTAACTACAAGCCTTCTCACATGGAGCATCATTCTTTTATTGGCACTCCTTGATCCCGATGTCAGCAATCTCTCCTCCCCCCTCGGGGAACTCGACCTCGCTTCGAAGGGACTCCCGGCGCCTGCAGCAGGTAAGTCAGATAAGCCGGCAAGAAAGAAGCCATCTCTTAAGGAGAACAGAACGCTAGGAACCTACCATGATGCTTCGCCTCCCATCTCCCTTTTGATAGATCTCGCTACCGGCGCCTATCATGAATCGAGCAAGCTGCCAGCTTACGAGACCATTCGGTTAGATCAGGGACCTCGCTGGGCAACCGTTGAGTTGCTATGGACAAAAAACATAAAGATAGCGTTATAGGGCCAACCTCGTGTTGAGATAAACAGCTCAAACGGAGCACTTACGTGTTAAATTCCATGTCTCAGGAAACGGCAAAAATTCTCTAGGGATGACATCGGTCGTCCGGCTTCGAACGAACTGACTCATCCATCCACAGTCCTCGTCCTCCTTGCTGCCGATCACAGGAGCTCGGGTGGATCTATGCTGAAGAGCAATCAAGTCTAGATGGCGCAATGGCCGATACAACTTTACGAGGTGGCTGAGGGTGAATTCTATCCCGACCTTGTCAGCAAAGTATCTGATCGACTGCACTATTCTCCAGAGAAAGGGATGAACCTGGACCAACGTTACCTGGAATCTTCTACAGAAATCAAGCACGACACGGTCCGGAGGACCCGATGCAAGAACATAAATATACACACTCAAGAATCCCTCAACATATGTCATGACACTCCCCTCAGGGGAAGGAGCTTGCAAAATCGCGCCTTTCCCCAATGCGCATTCTTTTCTGACTATCTTGAGGTTTTTTTCCATCACCGCTGAAACAATCCTCGACCCATGCTCTCGATGGCTCAAAACATTGGGAGGCCTCCCCGATGTGACAGCCCTCTTCGAGGTAGGACAACTGAGCCTCGCTCTCCTGACACCAAAGGCGAGCTGCTGGTACCGATCGAAGGAGGAACACATAAGGGACCCCCTTTTGCTTGAGGATAAGGCGTTGAAGCAGCGGCCATGACTACGGCCGACTAGGGGGAAGAAGATGAGGGTCCATGCAAAAATTTTCTGAAATAGGGAAGAGGAAGGACTAACACAAAGCGCTAGGCTCTGCAAGGGAGATAGGCCTATCAAGAACTGCAAAATCGCCACTTGAGAGGAAGATAAGAAAATATATAGAGGTAAAGCGACAACTGCTCGCTTGTCCAAAAGGGCCAATTAATTCTGGCTGCATTAACGTCATCCTCTCCTAAGGGAATGTATCGGCGGAATCACCTCGGCTCCCACGTGGCTCGGAAAACTGTGGGATCTCGGGAGACCCCCGACGTCATAAATAACGCTTTGAAAGGAGCTGTCTATTCAACCTCGGGATAAGGACGGTCTCAGGGCCCCGGTTTGTCCCTATAAAAGGACTCGAAGGGTAGATGTCGGAACACAAAAGCAAAAAAGCAAGGAGAAGGGCATATGAAGCAAAAAGGAAGATACACAAAAAAGACTCAGAGACTACTCCTCATCACTATCATCTTCACCCTTATCAGGGGCAACCAAGAGCGCCAATCTTTCCTTCGCTGCACGAGCCTCCTTAAGGTCAGTTGATATGTCGATGCCTCTGGCCTCGAGTTCTTCCAAGGTCTCTCTCTTCGCCTCCGCTTTAGCATGCTTGATATCTCGGATTAGCTTTTGCTCAGCTGCCATAGATAGGTGAACAACCATTGTATGCGATGTGGCTGCATCTTTCCGATAAGTAGCAGCATCTCTTTTCTGCCTCAGACTTAGCTGCAGCCGAAGCAGCAATCTCCTGGCAAGTGTCGGTGAGAAGATCCCATGATGCCACCAATTCCCCGGCCATTATCTCATCTCGCTCCCTGAGCCCGGAAATCCCAGCCTTCCACAAATTAATATTTGAGCCACTTTGCTCGACCTACGGTAAAAGGGCGAGTCAATGAATATACAAACCCAAAAAGTATGTGAATACGGGGTAGAAGGTCGGGCATGAGCGAGGCCAAATACCTAAGCAGCAAGATTTGCCTTATCTCAAAGCTCCATCTCCAAAGCGGTCCGAAGCTCTCCCAGCTCTCTATCTCCCCGGGCAAAGCGAGCCTCCGAATCCTGTAGCTTCGAAGCAATTTCCTTACACTCATTTTCTCGATAAGAAAGCTCCCGGCACAGCCGAAAGATGGCATGGACATACATATCCTTACACTGCAGCACAATGGAAAGGTTAGTAAGACAACAAATGACGCATGAGGACGAAAGAAATACGCGAGTAATGACTATCACCTGCTGGATGGACTTCTCCGCCGCTTTAACAGCGCCAGAGATATCGAGATCATCCCTGTCGATAACGCCATCAAAAATGTTGCTAATAAAGTCTCCCCCTTTGGGAGGAGTCTCAACTGTGGCGCCGATCATCCCTTGGGCATCACTGAGTTCCCCTGATGAGACCAGAATGCTCGAAATAAAGTCGTTCACTTCAGCGATTTCTCCAAGTGGCAACCCACTTTCCTGGATAGCCCCGAGCTCTGATCCCTCAGGATCAACACTAACAGTCCTCCTAGCAGAAGCCAAACAAAATCCGGTTGTGCGATCCGAAGGTACATCAACGTCCTTGTTTACCGTGAAAATGGTAACTACAATTAAATTTGTTAAATGGGACTCTAAAAATACATGATCTATTCCCGAGCTAGTTTGTTAAAGCAGATAATGATAATGTTATGAGTTTTAGCGATAAGGCGGAAGATAAACGAGATATCGAGAAAGCTAAAGGGTCTACTACTCGGGCGGGAGCTTAGTCAATTCAGACTGACCTCGGGGTTGAGCTCGGGTTGTTGAGGATACTCGGGAGTGGTATAACAGCTAAAGATATGATCAAAAGAAGCTACTTATAACTGAAATTGAGTTGTACGATAAAGAACACACGTAGAGACAAGGGATATCGAGGTATCCTAAGTATCAGTGGGAACCAATAAGCTTATGTAAGAAAAGAGAGAGAGAGAGAGAGAGAGAGAGAGAGAGAGAGAGAGAGAGAGATTATTGCGCTTTGTAGAATAGTGGGAGCAACAACAGTTGTTTACAATGTAGGGAGATTCCCCTTTATATAGGAGAGGAAACTCGGAATACATGTATATTTAACTCATGAAATATGAAGATGTGATGGCTTGATTCGACACCCCAGCATAGGCTAGGGATAGGCTGTCCCTGTCAGACTCAACCCCGTGTTTTGGGGGCTTCCTTTCATTATCCCGATCTCAGCCTCGAATAAGGTCTTGATAGACCCCGAAGGAAAGGACTGTGTGGCTTCATATCCTCGAGATCTCGAGATGTCTTACCGGGGTGGCGTCTTATCCTCGGGGTATCGAGGTACCTCCCCGAGATGGCTTGATGGCGGGAAATCGGGCCTCCTGATTTCACCGCGTACAGTCCTCTTCAAGGACCCTCGGCCCACGGGCCCGACCGGAGCCAGCCATTCCGGACTCAGCAGCCTCCGACCAGGGCGCCTACAAATCCCTTGCACTTGACTTTGTTCCCTTCCTCAACGGACTTCCATCATCGTCCTCCCCTTTTTTACCAGGATTAGACCCCGAGGTTAGGACATCAGTCACAACGGTGGCTCAGCGCTCAAGTGGCCTGGTTTTCTTTGCCGCAGGACGCGCAATGGCTACTTTGTTGTTCCTCTTCTTGTCTGTGCCGCGCTCTAGGGCCCCATCTTCACCATCTGGGGGCGGCCTCATCTGCAGATTCTCACCAAGGAGTGTGTCAGCACAATAATCGCGAAACTCCTGCGCTAAGGGCTCAAAAAGAAACGAAAATACAAAGCACAGGCGGTAAAGGAACCTCACCGTAATTTTTGGCCACCCAACGCTTCTTATCCAGGCCGGCCCAAGACCAAACGCGGTACGGGAACATTTCTCTCAGTCGCTGGATCCATTCCCGCAGATCGGGGACCTCCTCCGAATGCCAAGAAGCAGCTGGAGAAAGCGTAGAGAAATTATTATGTCAAATAAAAGGGTAGTCGAAAAACGGCTAAAAGGAAAATCGCGTAAGTCGAGCGTTCCACTGCTCCAGAAAGGCATTCTCCGGGATGGGATGACATTTGAGGTCCACACTCAGGTGAACCTGCTCATCCGTCCACGGTCCTTCCCCTAATCAACGCTCGTGAAGAAGGAATTTTTGGACCGATTGTAGAGCTTGATTAAGCCTCGATACAGTCGAGGGATGTATATTCTGATCAAATGGTTAAGGGTAAAAACCTCCCCCTCAACCCCTCCAGTGAAGTGCCTAAGCATCAGAACTATCCTCCAAAAAAAGGGTAGATCTGACCAAGTGTCACCTGGTATCGATTGCAGAAGTCAAGAATAACCGGGTCGATTTCCAAGGGAGGAGACTCGACGAATTTATCAGGGCCCAGGGTGAACGGGTAAGTATATATAGGAAGGAAGCCAACCTTGAAGTCAGTAATGTTATCATCGGGGCAAGGAATCTCCACCTCCACTGCCTCGCTCCATCGGCAGTTCTCCCTCACCTTTATTAACATCAGTCACGATGCTGACATATCGCGATATGTGCTCTCACTGGCCCAGCAAAGATGAGGTAGTCTCGACATCGAAAATACGTTGATGTGTCGAGATCATGTGGGGTAAATTTTTCCAATGTAGGAATCGATCAAGTTTCTTCCGCGGGTGGTCGGGACGACAGTGCAATATCTTTCTGTCGGGGAACTGTCCTTGAAGTCCTAGCCATGTCATAAGATAAAAACCCTTCCGTGAGAAGATGAAAGAATGGTCAATATAATATTCTGATTCACAAGCTTGTAAGTAGGGTGAAAAATGGGGAGTGTCTTGTTACTGGTATATTTATATGGACCGTTGGGGAAGCAAACTGAATGGGTCTATGTCAGGTCGTAGGTTTCTCGATTACTGTATCTGACGGCGGCCTTGCACGATTCTCGGGGGCATGGCATATAATGCTCTTACACGGTTGAGCTCATGATAATGATGACCTCGAGAAGACGGTTCAATATCGTTACCTATTACTTCACTCTAGGAAACGCGGAGACTATTTGTATTCGGTGAAATCAGAGGGTCTATTTCTCACCATTAAGGTGCATTCGAGGAGTTGTATCAACATCTCGAGGCTGCAGGAGTACTATCGAGCTCCCTCCTTTGAGGTTCGTCAGCGACCCAGCAAAGACTCCGAGGGTAGGAAATTCGTCAGCGACCCATCAAAGGCTCCGAAGACGGGGGATTCCCGAGGCGAGCGACTAGAATCAGTGAACACTAGTACCATGCCTAGTCGTCCCTGTTAGATCATGTTTTAATGATGCAATTAATATACATGTGCAGGAACTCAATGAAGTAAAGATGAACTGCTGGGATGGTTCATGACGAACAAGGAAAGAAATAATATTCATGGTTCAGGATTAGCTTCGTAAATCTGGGGAAATCAAATCAGCATCAAATCAGCAGTATCATGATTAACGGAACTGGAATAATCAAGGCACGAGAAGATCAGGGATTAGCGGAGCTGGAATAATCAAGGCAGAATCACGGAAGAATAAAAGATAAGAGAAGATCAGGGAAGCGATCGCTTTTGGAAGATCCAACAATAAAGGAAAATCTCGCAAACCAGTCCTCTGCCAAATGAGAGAAAATCAAGTGGAGCTAACGGTTCGCTCTTTATTCTTGGAAAGAATCAATTCTTTCCAAGGATCAAAACCCTTGGGTTGACAAGCCTCTACCGTTCATTATAGTCTAAATACTCCCTTGTAAGCCCTAGTCTAGACATACTGTGATCGAACAAAAATACTCTCCTTATTCTACTGCAAACAAGCACAGTAGCTTACTTATATCTGTTGTGTAACAAGTCAATGATAGAAAGAGGGTACACAACTGGTGAGGCATTGTATCAAAACGAGTTCTAGAAGAATTGAGCGATATACATCACAACTGTACTCGAAAGAAACTCATTTACTAGAAGAGAACTCCCTTGCAACCCAAGGGCACTGGATTAGGATTCACATTGAATCCGAACCAGTATAAAATCCTGGTGTCTTTAATTCCTGCAATTATTTCTGCATTTTAATTTAAGATATCGTACCTGCTTAATTACCATATACAGTCGACTACTCTAGTTATAAGTCAACTTATAAGCGATTTATATTAAATAATTTACAATTCACCCCCTCTTGTACTTTCAATTGGTATCAGAGCAGGCTCACATTTTATATTTTGCTTAACAACTTCTGAGAAAAGATCATGGCAAATCAGGTTATCATAGGAGCTCTCTTTCAGGAAGGAACTTCACAAGTTAGACCACCATACTTCAATGGACAGCATTTCTCTCACTGGAAAGTACGAATGGAAATCTTTGCCAAAGCATACGATGTTAAAGTGTGGAGAATCATCAAAAAGGGAAATTATCCACTACCCGCTAGCTCTCCACCACTCGCTTATCCTGATGACATAGACTCATACTCAAAGGAGCATTTGGAAGCTGTACAAGTGAACAACAAGGCAAGGAATCTACTTCACAACGCTATAAGTGGTGAAGAATATGAGAAAATATCAAGTTGTGATACAGCCAAAGAGATGTGGGACAAACTTGAGGTCACTTATGAGGCAACCAGCAAAGTAAAGGAAAATCACATCAACATGCTAGTTCATGACTACGAACTCTTCTTAATGAAAGAAGGAGAATCCATTGATGAAATGTTTGCCAGGTTTAGTAAGATAATCAGTGACTTAAAAGCTTTTGGCAAGCCCTACACCAGTGGTGATCAAGTCAGAAAAATTCTTAGAAGTTTGCCAACCACTTGGCAGACCAAAGTAGTCATGCTGGAATCTCAAGACCTGAACAAATTATCCTATGATGAACTACAAGGAGAACTCATTGCTTTCAAAAGGACGCATCTGAAAAAGACAAATCAAGAGGAGAAAAAGAAATAGCGAGGTAAGATCGTATGACTAGAAAATGAAATAGACAAAATCTCAGGATGCTGGAGAGATGAAGATGATTCAGATGACGAAAACTGCTTCATGGGACGAGGTGAAACTAGCGAGGTAAGATCTTATGACTGTGAAAGATGTGATGAATTGCATTTTATTCTTGACTCTACCTTAAAGGAGTCTCAAATAATGATGAATGAACTTAAGAGACTTACTAAGGAGGTCAAAGACTGGAAACTCAAACATGAAGTATGTGAAATCGAAAAAGAAGTACTTCAAGAAGAGTTTGAGGAGTTGCAAATGCACCTTAACAGCTTGCGCAAACCCACCAGTCAGAGTTCTGTCAGGTCAAACCAGACGACTTATAGGTCAACTGTAAAGGAACCAATCAGAACCAAATCGACCAGTCGGTCGGACCAGATGACTTACAAGTCAACTGGGAAGAAACCAGCTAATTCTATATCTGCTGGTTCTAACACTTATGAAAGACCTGAAAGCAGGTCTGGAGCTAAATGTTACTATTGTAATAAAAATGGGAATAAATATTCTGGTTGTCACTTTCGAAAATGTAATATGTCAGGATGGGTTTGGAAGCCAAAAAATCCTGAACCTAGTAACACTAACTCTTCAAGACCCAAGCAAGCTTGGGTACCTAAAAGAAAGTGATCATCTTGTCTTGCAGGAACACCACAGAGTAAGCCGCAAAGGAAAATGGTATCTAGATAGTGCGTGTTCCAGTCACATGACATGTGATAAAAACCTGTTCAAAGAAGTTACAAAGATCGATGGAGGAAGTGTAAGATTTGGAGACGATTCAAGGGGCAAAATGGTTGGCACTGGAACAATTCCCTTCAACAACAATTGTGACATTACGAAAGTATATCTTGTTGATGGCCTAAACTACAATCTCCTAAGTATAAGTCAACTCTGCGACTCAGGTTATGAGGTAATGTTTAAAAGAACGGGATGTGCTATTGAAGACGAATCAGGTAAGATAATCCTTCCTGGAAAAAAGGTATGGAAATGATTATATACTTGATGGATTTGAACATATAGATGGCCACATTTGCTTAATCTATTTCTGATGATACCTGGTTATGGCACAGAAGACTTGGCCACTCGAGCATGCATTTGATTGAAAAACTGTCCAAACATGGTTTAGTTATTGGCTTGCATAAACTGAATTTTTCTAGAACTCATATTTGTGATGCATGCCGAATGGGTAAGCAAACTAGAAACTCTTTCAAAAACAATGATATGGTGTCTACTTCGAGACCTTTGCAATTACTTCATATGGATTTATTCGGACCTACTAGAACTGCTAGCATAGGAGGTAAGAAATATGCTTTTGTTATTGTTGATGAATTTTCACGTTTCACCTGGGTAATTTTCCTATCTCATAAGGATGAAGCCTTAAGAAATTTTGAAGTTTTCTGCAAAAGGATTGAAAGAGAAAAGGAATATCTGATCTCAAAAATTCAGAGTGACCATGGAGGAGAATTTTAAAGCAGAACTTTTGAATACTTCTGTAACGATCAAGGATACACTCAGAATTTCTCTGCACCATGCTCACCATAGCAAAATGGGGTTGTGGAAAGAAAGAACAGAACTCTCCAAGATATGGCAAGAACCATGCTACTAGAATATTCATTGCTAAACCTTTCTGGGCAGAAGGCGTAAGTACTGCATGTTGCATTCTCAACCGTTGCCTCATAAGGCCAATTCTAAAAAAGACCCCTTACGAACTCTGGAAAGGTAAACGTCAAAATATCTGTTATTTTCATCCCTTTGGGAGCAAATGTTTTATTCACAATAATGATAAGGATAATCTTGGAAAGTTTGATCCAAGAAGTGACGAAGGTATTTTTCTTGGCTATTCATTAAATAGCAGATCTTTTAGAGTCTATAATAAATGTACTTTATGTGTAGAAGAATTTGTACATGTTATATTCGATGAAAATAATCCCTTGGTCGAGAAAGGAACCACTGCAGGTGACGAAGAGCAAACTCAAGGAGCTCAGGACAAAGGAAAACCACAGGAGTCGACTAACACGACTGGCATGATTGAGTCAACTATAGAAAACAGCAACAATACTCCAGATCAACAAGCAGAGTCGACTACAAATATAGTCCGATTAAACGAATGGAGAAGCAAACCTGAATATCCTCATAAATATATTATAGGGGATCCAAATGAAGGAATGAAAACCAGGGTTGCCCTCAAAAGAAAGCAAATATTGCTTTGATTTCTAGAGTTGAGCCAAAAAAGGTAGAGGAAGCACTGAAAGATTCAAGCTGGGTGCAAGCCATGCAAGAGGAATTGGATCAATTCAGCAAGAATCAAGTGTAGAAACTAATACCCAAACCTGATAATGTGTCTGTGATCGGAACAAAATGGGTATTCAGAAACAAATTGAACGAGGATGGAAAGGTCAAAATAAATAAGGCGAGATTAGTTGCTCAGGGCTATTCACAGCAAGAAGGAGTCGACTATGATGAGACCTTTTCCCCAGTAGCTCGTTTGGAATCTATCGAATTCTCTTGGCATACGTATCATTTTAAAGGATTCAGGTTGTTTCAAATGGATGTCAAAAGCGCCTTTTTGAACGGTTCATCGAGGAAGAAGTCTTTGTAAAACAGCCTCCAGGCTTTGAGGATTCAAAATTTCCATACCATGTATACAAGCTTACTAAATCTTTATATGGGTTGAAACAGGCTCCACGTGCCTGGTATGATATGTTGAGTACTTTTCTGGTTGATCATGGCTTTACCGGAGGTAAAATAGACACTACCTTGTTCATTAAACGATCAACGGAAGGTAGTCTTATTATTCAAATTTATGTTGATGATATTATTTTTGGAAGTGCAAACTCTCTTATGTGCAAGGAATTTTCAAATCTTATGCAAAGTGAGTTTGAAATGAGCATGATGGGTGAACTCACATTCTTTCTTGGGCTACAAATTCAACAAACCGAAGAAGGAACTTTTATTTGTCACACTAAATACACAAAGGAGCTGATTCAAAAATTTGGCATGAGCAATGCAAAATCAATTCGCACTCCTATGAGCCTTGCTACAAATTTAGACAAAGATGAACAGGGCACTCCAGTTGATGAAACCAAATACAGATGAATGATTGTATCACTACTATATCTGACAGCAAGTCGACCAGATATTATGTTCGGCGTATGTAAATGTGCCAGGTTTCAGTCGGCTCCCAAGGAGTCACATCTGACTGCTGTAAAAAGAATCATTCGATATCTCATTGGAACACCTTCTCATGGACTATGGTATCCTCGCTCTAACTCATTTAAATTAGAAGGTTTTTCAGATTTATTGATCTTGCAGGTGATAAAGAAGATAGAAAAAGCACAAGTGGCACTTGTCAATTACTAAGAAAGGCATTAATATCCTGGAACAGCAAAAATCAAGCATCAATCGCCTTGTCCATTACAAAAGATGAATACATTGCAATTGGACAATGTTGTGCACAACTTCTGTGGATGTCTCATCAACTTGGTGACTATGAACTTTCGTTTAAACCTATACAAATTTTTTGTGATAATTCTAGTGTTATTTGTCTTTCAAAAAATCATGTGCATCACTCTAGAGCAAAGCATATAGATATTAAGCATCATTTTATTAGAGATCATGGTCTTAAGGGTTATATAGAAATATCTTTTGATGGTACCTCTGCTCAATTAGCTGATACTTTTACTAAGCCTTTGTTGGAAGAAAGATTTTGTACATTGAGAAAATTACTTGGTATTATTTGTTGGTCTAAAAACTCTTAGGACCTATGTGCTCAATTTTTATAAAAAGTGTTATAATTGTCCTTTCCGACACATTAATTGCGCCCCCGATTCCTTCCCTCTCTTTTCACATCAGTTCACAGTAAGAAGATGGAAAGCCAATCATCACGTCTTCTCAACTGGCAACTTTTCGTTATCTGCACTCAACCGTCAAAATTCCCTTCTTAAGTTAGAAAACCTCTTCAGTCACTCTCATACCCATCTTCTCTCCACAACCTTGTGCAAACCTCCTATTCTTCAATGGTCAAACATTCAAGAACCCCTCTGTATCTACCAGAAAAAGCACCCTCTCTAAGGCGAAAACCCCTTCCGCGCCTTCTGAGCAAGTAGACCTAGGGTGTGATCACTCTGAAGGCTACGCCTCATCTCAAGGTGATTTCTCTGAACCATCTCAACTTCTAGGTGAAAAAGCCTTAGGAAAACAACCCATGGAAGATCCTCCCATCTCATCCACTCCAAAGAAATCAAAGGTTGATTCCTCTGCCTCACTCGATTCTAACCTAAATTTCTGGGATACCCCAAATAGGGATCTTTTTATTTCTCTCAAGGATAATCCCATCGCCCATGGAAGAGTCGTGGATCTTGATGATATGGAAGCTCTCAACTGTAAGGTAAAGGATCTTTTTGTCTATCAGGGGTGGGATAAATTTCTCTCTATTCCTCCGCCTAAGGTATATGAACCCTTAGTTCGTATGTTTAATGCCAATCTCCGCTCTAATAAAAATGATAGGCTAGAATCTCTAGTACTAGGTAAACGCATTGTTCTTGACTGTGCCCTGTTTGACTCACTTTTTCAATGTCGATGCTCTGGTTTCCCTACTCTGTTTAAAAATGTATGGCCTGAGAACCTTGAAATTTCTTTTGACCAAGCCAAACAATGCATTGTTTAATATCCCTCTGAAACCCTTCCAAACCAATTGGGTCCTAGTGTTGTAAGTTTTGAGACTTGGATTCTGGCCCATATTGTGGCAACCACCTTGCATCCCCGTACTGGTTCCTTTTCTACATTCTCTCAAAGGGATACATTCTTTGTCTACTGTCTCATCAGCAAACTCAAACTCAAGCTTTCCTCCTGGGTCATAAATTCATGATAGAGAGTGCCGAAGATCCCACTAGTTTACCCTAGGGTATGGCAATCACCCATATTCTGGAAGCCCATCAAATCTCATTGTCTGATTATCCCTTCATTACTGTCTCCAAATCCTACAATTCTAGAGCCTTTGCTAGTATGGGGTATGTGCGTATTAAGGGCTCTTGGGTTAAGAAAAGTGAGATTGAAGCCAAACAGACTCCTATAGAAGCCACTCCTCCTACTCTTGGCAGTTTTGAGCTGATTGAAAAGCTTAGCTCCATTAACTCCAAACTCTCTGACATCAAGACTCTTCTTTCAGCTACTCAGTCCACTGTGGGTGACATTCATTCTATCTCAAAGGAAACAGGGTCTGACGTGTCCAAAATCAGAGTTGTTGTTCTCAGAGTCAGGGAGAATGCTGTCAAAGCATTGAAGGAGGTTCACGACAGGCTGGATGGTATGAGCATCGCTGCAAATACAAGCTTCGAACAGTTGAAGGAGGCCATCTGCAACACTCTTACCTATTTCTTGCGCCACTAGTGTGGATGTTTTTCAAAACTATGTTTCTTATTGCAACTTGTTCTGGTGGTCTTGTGGGCTGTGCCCCTGGATAATTTTTTCTTTTTTTGGTGTTGTGGGCTGTTTAATCAGCCGCTGGATAATTTTATTTTGCTAACTATGCTTCTCATCCCTCTTTGCTGATGTCAAAAAGGGGGAGAAAATATGTTTGTTATGTGTTCTGGTGTTATGTGTTATGGTGTTATGTGTACAGGTACTGTACAGGTACAGGTACAAGTCGACTATGTGTGGAACGCGATCGCACACTTCTTATATATGCATAGGTAGCACTCTATATGTATATTGTATAGGTACAAGTCGACTGCACACATTGAGGGGGAGATTCACGGACAAGTCTAGTCGACTGCATACATTGAGGGGGAGTCAAGTCGACTTGTAAAATACAGGGAAATCGACTGATGTTTACTTCCTTACACATAGTATATTATTTCGCCATCATCAAAAAGGGGGAGATTGTTAGATCGTATTTTAATGATGCAATTAATATACTTCTGCAGGAACTCAAAGAAGTAAAGAAGAACTGTTGGGATGGTTCATGACGAACAAGGAAAAAAATAAATATTCATGGTTCAAGATTAGCTTCGTAAATCTGGGGAAATCAAATCAGCATCAAATCGGTAGTATCATGACTAACGGAACTGGAATTATCAAGGAACGAGAAGATCAGGGATTAGCAGAGCTGGAATAATCAAGGTAGAATCACGGAAGAATAAAAGATGCGAGAAGATCTGGGAAGCGATCGCTTTTGGAAGATCCAACAATGAAGGAAAATCTCGCAAAGCAATCCTCTGCCAAAGGAGAGAAAATCAAGTGGAGCTAACAGCTCACTCTTTATTCTTGGAAAGAATCAATTCTTTCCAAGGATCAAAACCCTTGGGTTGACAAGCCTCTACCGTTCATTATAGTATAAATACTCCCTTGTAAACCCTTGTCTAGACATACTTTGATGGAACCAAAATATTCTCCTTATTGTACTGCAATCAAGCATAGTAGCTTACTTAAATCTGCTGTGTAACATGTCAAGGATAGAAAGAGGGTACACAACTGGTGAGTCATTGTATCAAAACAAGTGTTAGAAGAATTGAGCGATATACATCACATCTGTACTCGAATGGAACTCATTTACTGGAAGAGAACTCCCTTTCAACCCAAGGGGACTGGCTTAGGATTCACATTGAATCTGAACCAGTATAAAATCCTGGTGTCTTTAATTCTTGTAATTATTTTCTGCATTTTAATTTAAGATATCATACCTGCTTAATTACCATATCCAATCGACTACTCTAGTTATAAGTCAACTTATAAGTGATTTATTTTAAATAATTTACAATTCAGGCCCCTCTTGTACTTTCAGTCCCATCCCCGTATCTTTGCATTCAATGCACTCTGTACTATATCTTATTCCCTCTCCTATATAGGGGGGGGGGGGGTACATGCCACCTTGTAAAGGTTTGATGTTGCTCCCGCTGTTCTACACAAGTGCAATAATATCTGTCTCTCTCTCTCTTCTTTCTGAATTGCTTGTTCTCACTAGCCCGAGGCCGTTCTAATATTTATAGCATTCTTACTTGTTCTTATTTATATTACTTGGTATTGGCCATAAAGAGCCTTATTTGATCATATCTTAATTGTTATCCCATTCTCGACTGCACCCGATACCTCGAGCTCCACTCTGCCATCGACCACGAGGTCCCACATTGACCAGTCCCATACCCGGACAGCAGGCTCATCGGTTTGGTTATTGCCTCGTTTTAACTTGCATTTTATCGTTAAACTGCACATTTTTAGCATAACTGCTCTAAACAACTAGCTCGAGAATAGATCACGTATATTGAGAATCCCATTTACAAATTTAATTGTTGTTATCATTTTTCACGGTAAACATATATTTAATATAAAGATGAAATAAAATTTCTTCAAATTAAAGATCTTTCACATATATGATAGTACCATTTTTTGAAGATAAGAAAGAATAAAAGTATCATATAAAAAAGGAATATTGGGAGTTTTTGTGTTCCTCCATTTGATATTGATTTGTGAAATTTACGTACCCTTCTAACGTGACTTTTAATTATGAGATTTTCTTTGCCAATAATTGCATGAAACTGCGTGAGCTTCTGAATAGCAAGTGCATTATTTCTTTTGAATCGTTCAGAATATTAAACAGAAAGATCAATACAAATTATTATATAGTAAATACGTACTCCTAAACCAAGGAAAAAGGATCTTCCGAAATTACCAGACCATTTTGATTTACGTGAAAATTATGTGGTACTGAAACATGTTGTAAATTGTTTGAAAGTTGTGCACAAAGCCAGTATATCCACCGATTACAACACAATCAAACTCCACACTCATTTCCACCCTCACACCTGATCATGGAGCCCAACATGATTATCTAAACTGCCCAGACACCACAAGCACCATCAACTTTTGCGTCTTGTCTAGAGACGGGGCTTCAAAACCATGCCCTAACCTTCACAATTGAAGTCAATCACCAGGAGGTGACAATTCTAATCAACAATCCAAGAGACCTTGCTCAAATAACAGCGGAAGGCATGCAACTAGGGACGGAAATATTCGGAAGATACCATTGGTCAATGATGCAAGCACCTCATCTCTAGCCATACCACCCTCTCAATCTTCCAACACCATATTGGGACCCCACTCACCTTCATCAACATATTCTTCATATGCCTTTTTATCCAGCACCAACTCAAGCAAACACCATGGATTCAACCATATATGAATCCACAACCACATCTACCACTGTTGGAACCAATAACTCTACCAACTTGATAATAGGTGAATTGAACTATGATTAAGCCCTAAAAGAACCACTTTCTTGTATAGTTTTTATGATAAAAGTGATAACAAAATGCTCTGATTAGTGCTTTTCATGCTTTGCAGGTTACATACAATAAAAGAAGGCAATGGAGTACTTTTGGGATGAATTATGGAGGATAAAGAGGCCAATCGCACAATATCCGCCAAGTGCACCATGCGAAATGCACAAACCAAAACTGGAGATGGACTGCCGCGGTCCCGGCGTAACCGCGGTCGGACCGCGGAGAGAACCTGTTGCGGATTCAGAGAGGTCAATTGGCCGCGGTCCTGGCGTAACCGCGGTAGGACCACGGCAGGAGGCGAAAAATTGAGGGACGGAAGTGCAAAATACGGAATTCTTAGCCCAAAACCCTATTTAAACAATAGAACTCGCCCAAGCGAGGCATGTAATGTTTTAAAGAGTACATTGGCAAGGAAAACAAGTGTGAGAGATCACCCAAAACATCATTACTCTTATTCTTCTTTATTTTTCTTGCAATTTATGATTATGAATCTTTTAGTAGTTTATTTCCCCATTGTCATGAGTAGCTAAAAACCTTAATCTAAAGTTTTGGTGGAACCCGTTGGTAATGACTTGGTTGTTTTATTAATATAATTGGACTTGGTTGTTAATCTCTAGTTGTTCATCTATGTTTTGATTGCGGATTAGTTGAAAGGGACCTCAATTATCCGTTCCTATTTATTATGTATCTACTTGAGAGAGAGTGCATATTTAGGTGATTGTATAAACAACATCACTCCCGGAGTATAGACGAGAGTCATAACCGAGGGTTTCGGGGTTGGATTAGAGATAACGAAACCCCGGTTGCAATCTAAGTGAACTGTATTGTGAAATTAGCTAGCGTAGCTTGACAGAGTGCGTCTAGTAGATTATCATAATTACTTGAGAAAGAATTATGATAGCTTGAGCGTTCATGACTGTTAGAGACAACTAAATCGTAGTTATAAGACATGTACAACCAAGGAAATTACCAATGGGAAACCATTGCCTTAGACCTTATTCCAATTGTTTACACATCAAGTTTAGTTAATTTTCAGCTGTTAATTACTTTCAAACTTTACTTGTTAGAAAATCAACCATTGTGAATCAAAAAGTTTGGGAAAACAGATTGTGTGAATTTAGTAAATCTGATAGTAGTGATTGATAGGTTAGTTCCCTGTGGTTCGACTCTGGGCAATAATACTCGGATTATATTTGCAACGTCCGCTTAGTCTTTTGTGAGACTCAGTTGAGCGTGATAAAATTTTTGCGCCGTTGCCGGGGAATTAACGGTGTTATCAATTACAATTGAAAGAAACACAAAAATTCTAAGTGTAGTCAGTTTTCTCTATACCAATCTTTTCGTTGAAATTCTAACGTTTGAAATCTTGTGGAAAGCAGGTGTATGCCTAGAAATTCTTCAAGGACTGGAGAACTACTAGAAGGACTCTCAAACCCCGAAAAAATATTCAGGGCATTGAACCGTGCCAACAAAGGACTTCAATAACCTCAACAAACACACCAACTCGAATTTGACATGGGTGACGTAGATACCGTCAACGAAAACATCAGGGATGAGCCAGCTGACTTAAATGTCAGAGGAGTGGCACCTCTTGTGCCCGAGGCTGCACTTTCTGACTGGGCACAGCCTACAGCTGACAATATGGCCACTGCCATAGTTGTGCCCGCAATTCAAGCGGAGACATTCCAGATCACCAACAACATGCTGCATCTGCTGCAAAATAAGGGACTATTCTCCGGGTCAAGCATTGAAGACCCGCAACAACACTTGAAAAATTTTCTATCAATTTGCATGACCCAAAGGCAGCCTAATGTAACCCCTGAAGCTATCAAACTGCTCCTGTTCCCATTCTCAGTAACCGGGGCAACTCAGACTTGGTTAAATTCGCTCCCTATCAACTCTATTACCACTGGGGAGGAATTAGTCAAGCAGTTTCTGAACAAGTTCTATCCGCCTAACAAGACTGCACAACAAATATATTCCATATTGCAGTTTAGGCAGCATTCCAGTGAGTCCTTGCAAGAAACTTGGGAGAGATTCAAAGGGATGCTTGTGAAGTGTCCTCATCATGGCATTCAAGATTAGATGCTCGGCCAGAGATTCTACATGGGTCTAGCTGACAACTTGAAATAATGTGGATGCTTCAGCTGGAGGTGCTTTCTTAAGCAAAACATTCACCGAGTGCAAAATTCTCCTCGATAAGATGTCACAAAATGCGGGGTGGATGACTAGAGGTGCAACACTGGCACCCATAGTGCATTCAATTCCACTTGATCCCAATAATTCGCAGGTAGAGAACATGGCCACACTCCTGACCCAGATGAGCATATTGGCAAAGAAGATTGATGAGACGTACAAAACAGGTGCACATCGTTGATAAAACGAATGGAGGACTATGTACACCATGTATTAATCAGTCCTATGTGTGTTCATGGAGCAGAGAAGGTGAAAATCAAGGGGTCCGGGAAGATATGAATTATTTCAACAACTATGGGGGTCAGAGACAAGGAGCACAGCAGTGGAGACTGCAACAAAATCAGCAGTACAAGCCTAATATGCAGCAGTCTCGGGGTATGCACCCTCAAAACCAGTTAGTGCCAGTGCCTTATCAGAAACCACAGGGTTATCCACAGCAAAATCAGCAGCAATTGGTTTATCAACCACCCCCTCAGCAGCAAGATAACAACATGGTGGAGATCAGGGATATGCTTCAGCAACTCATTGGGACAAATAATAAAGTGCAGGAAAAATTGGCAGTACATGATTCAGCCATAAAGAATATTGAAACACAGCTGGGTCAGCTGTCCATGGCTCTGAACAACCGTCCTCCGGGAACTTTACCAGCAGACACCAACATAAACCCCAAGGAGCAAAACCGAATCAGCTGATGGCAGTCAGTCTCAGGAATGGTAGAGATTTAGATAGAGAGCAGGAAATTGCACAAGTCAGCAAGAATACTACACCAGCCACTCCAGTTCAATTAGAGGTAGAAGAACCCACAGAACTTACTAAAGTGGTGGTTGAGCAGAGTCAGGAGGAAAAAGGCAAAGAAAAGGAGACCGAGCAAGTTGCAGAACAGGTGGCACCTCTTGTGCCAGAAACTCCTAACAGAGAGAAGCCAGCAAGCAATGCACAAAGGGTGATACCTATACCCTTCCCTCAGAGACTGGTCAAGCAAAAGAAGGCAGACCAATACAAAAAGTTCATAGAGATGCTGCGTCAAATCCAGTTGAATATTCCGTTGATGGTGCCTTGAGGGAAATGCCCGGTTATGCCAAGATGATGAAAGATTTAATGTCAATGAAGTTTGATTTTCAGGATCTATCCACAGTAACTTTGACACAGACCTGCAGCGTAGTGGTGGCAAAACCGATAGCTCAAAAGATGTCCGATCCAGGTAGCTTCACTATTCCATGCACCATTGGGAGTTATGCCTTTGCAAAGGCGTTGTGCGATTTGGGAGCCAGCGTAAATCTGATGCCGCTGGCAGTGTACACCAAATTGGGCATCGGTAGAGCCAGGCCGACTTCTATGCTACTACAGCTGGCTGATCGCACTGTGAAAAGACCAACTGGTATTCTTGATGATGTGCTGGTGCAAGTGGGAAAGTTCGTGTTCCTTGCAGACTTTGTGATTCTGGATTGTCAGGTGGATGAGGAGATACCCCTTATTTTGGGGAGACCATTTTTAGCCACTGGGATAGCACTGATAGACTGTGAGACCGGGGAACTTAAAATGATATTGAATGATGAAGAAGTCATATTCAATGTTCAGCAATCAATAAGGAGACCCACCGAATATGCAAATTGCTCTCTAGTGGAGGCAGTGGATGTAATTCTGCAAGAAGATGATAGGACCCTAACTGTGAGAGATCCATTGGAGGCATGCCTGACGAACTTAGAAGAAATGGATGGTGAGGGGTTAGCTGAATGGGTGATGGCATTGGAAGGCCGAGGGTTTTGGTCAAGGGAACCTCAGTTCGAGTCCCTTGAGCTGGAGAAAAGGGTCACTCCTCCAGCCATGCCATCAATAGAGGAACCACCCAAGCTGGAGCTGAAGCCACGCCCAATACCCTCAGGTATGCATTCCTAGGCCCTAATTGGACCTTACCTGTTATTATATCATCCTGTTTGCTAGATGTGCAGGTAGAGAAGCTCTTACAGGTAGTGCAGAATAACAAGACTGCCATTGGTTGGACCATGGCAGACATAAAGGGTATCAGCCCAGCCTTCTGTATGCATAAGATTCTCCTGGAGGAGGGGCACAGACCTTCCAGGGAACATCAGCGAAGGCTGAACCCTAACATGAAAGAGGTTGTAAAGAAAGAGGTGATCAAATGGTTAGATGCGGGAATCATTTTCCCCATCTCTGATAGTAATTGGGTCAGCCCTGTCCAATGTGTTCCAAAAAAGGGGGGAATGACTGTTGTGCAAAATGACAACAATGAGTTAATCTCAACTCGTACAGTCACAGGGTGGCGAATCTGCGTGGATTACCGGAAATTGAACACCGCCACCCGAAAGGACCACTTTCCCTTGCCCTTCATTGACCAAATGTTGGACAGGCTGGCTGGAAGATCGCACTTTTGTTTCTTAGATGGATATTCGGGGTACAATCAGATATTAATAGCCCCCGAAGATAGAGAGAAAACATCCTTCACCTGTCCGTATGGTATCTTTGACTTTCGGAGAATGCCCTTTGGGCTTTGCAATGCACCAGCGACTTTTCAACGGTGCATACTAGCCATCTTCACAGATATGGTGGAGGATATTATGGAGGTCTTTATGGATGATTTCTCCGTGGTGGGAGATTCATTCGAAGACTGTCTTCACAACTTAAGCAGAGTGCTCAAAAGATGTGTGGAGACAAACTTAGTGCTAAACCGGGAGAAGTGCCATTTTATGGTACAAGAAGGGATAGTCTTGGGACATCGAGTGTCCATAAAAGGAATTGAGGTCGACCATGCTAAGGTTGACGTGACTGAGAAGTTACCACCGCCCACTTCAGTCAAGGCGGTGAGAAGTTTCCTTGGTCACGCCGGGTTCTACCGGCGTTTCATAAAAGATTTTTCCAAAATTGCTAACCCATTATGCAAATTCCTTGAAAAGGATCAGCCCTTTGTGTTTTCTAATGATTGCAGGTTGGCATTTGAGGAACTGAAGAAGAAGTTGATAACTACACCCATCATTGTTGCTCCCAACTGGGAGCAACCATTTGAGCTCATGTGTGATACCAGCGACTATGCTATATGAGTAGTCTTGGGGCAGCGAAAAGATAAGCTGATGCACCAGATTTACTACGCAAGCAGAACGCTAAGCGGTGCACAGCTCAACTACACAGTGACGGAGAAGGAGATGTTGGTAGTCGTGTTTGCATTTAACAAGTTCCGTTCATATCTGATTGGTTCCAAGGTAATTGTGTATACTGACCATGCAGCTCTCAGGTACCTCATTGAGAAAAAGGAGTCTAAGTCGTGCCTGATTCATTGGGTGCTGGTGTTGCAAGAATTCGACCTCGAAATTCATGACCGTAAGGGCACAGAAAATCAAGTTGTTGATCATCTATCACGACTTGAAGGGGCTGAAAAATCAGTCGAGGTCGAAGAGATTCTAGAAACCTTTCCAGACGAGCAGCTGCTCGCAGCCAGTCTTGAGGATGCGCCATGGTATACGGATTTTGCAAACTACCTGGCCTGCGGTATTGTTCACTATGACCTTTCACATGTCCAAAAGAAAAGGTTCTTTCGTGATTGCAGCATGTATTATTGGGATGAACCTCATTTGTTTTGAATATGTGTTGATAACATTATCCAGAGGTGTGTCCCTGAGATAGAACAGTCTTCAATTTTGCAGGCTTGTCACGCATAAGCATATGGAGGACATTTTGGAGGGGTCAGAATAGCTGTGAAAGTGCTAGAGGCCGGATTCTTTTGGCCAATTGTGTTTAGAGATGCACACCTCTAGGTAAAGGGCTGCAATGAAACCAATTCAAGAAGTAGAGGTGTTTGATGTTTGGGGGATTGACTTCATGGGTCCCTTCGCCAGCTCATTTGGCAATAAGTACATACTTGTTGCAGTGGATTACGTATCTAAATGGGTGGAAGCTGCAGCCTTGCCCACCAATGATGCAAGAGTGGTGGTCGGATTTCTGAAAAAGAACATATTCACCCAGTTTGGGACACGAAGAGCGATCATCAGTGACGGAGGCACTCACTTCTGCAATAGAGCCTTCGAGAAATTACTTGCTAAGTATGATGTGCGCCACGAGGTGGCTACTCCTTACCATCCACAGACCAGTGGGCAAGTTGAAGTGTCCAACAGGGAGATAAAGAGTGTACTAACGAAGACGGTGAATGCCACCCGAACTGATTGGGCAAAGAAGCTTGATAACGCACTCCGGGCCTATAGAACTGCGTTCAGAACACCAATAGGTATGTCACCATACAAGTTGGTATCTCGGAAAGCCTGTCACTTGCCTGTGGAGCTATAACATCGAGCTTGGTGGGCGCTGAAGCAATTGAACATGGATCCTAAAGCAGCTGGACAAAATCGACTGACGGAGTTGCATGAGCTGGAGGAATTTCGATATCAAGCCTTTGAAAGCACGAGGCTCTACAAGGAAAGAATGAAGAAAATACATAACAAGCACATCGTGGACAGATACTTTAAACCAGGTGACATGGTACTATTGTATAATTCACGGTTGAGATTGTTTCCGGGTAAGTTAACGTCCCGATGGTCTGGGCCATTTAGAGTGGTGAAAATGTTTGCAAGTGGAGCTGTTGAGATTGAGTCGAAAGATGGGACAAACAAGTTCTCCGCCAATGGACAAAGGTTGAAACATTACCTTGGAATAGCTGCAGAAAAAGGGGATACAATGGTGACCAATTTAAAAGAACCCTAATACGAGAATGAGGAGTAAGAGCTCAACTACTTGCGTCGCGCCGCGACGTTAAATCAGGCACTGCGTGGGAGGCAACCCACGAATATGTTGTAAGAGTACTTTGTAATATCTAAAAAAAAGACCGAGAGAGAGAGGTTGAGCGAATCTTCCGCTCGTGTTGCGTCGTGCCGCGACGTTAAATCAGGCGCTTCATGGGAGGCAACCCACGATAGTAGAATTTCTAACATGTTGGATATATGCAGGTTAGTGCGGAGGTCGTTGCATCACGAGCCTGGACATACTATGGGTAAGGTAGGCCTTAAAAGAGGTAAAAATAGTGCCTGAAGGGCATAACAAGGAACAAAACCCAAGCAATAGGCAGCCAGTAACGGGCCCACCGCGGTCGCGGCGTAACCGCGGTAGGACTGCAGCGGAGTACCCTCTCTGAAGATTTTTCACCGCGGTCCCGGCGTAACCGTGGCAGGACCGCGGTGGACCAAAAACGGGCCTAGGTACAATGGCCAGAAAGAAACGAAGAAATTCGGAAAGTACTTCCGATGTGCCCACTTATGATGCCACCCGGTTCATATCCGAGGAGGCCTAGGACAGGTTTCATGCGAAAGCCACTAAGAACTTTGTCCCGGAGATTGGTATTGACAGGGCCGCCCTCCGCGTTGAAAATCCGGATATGTACGAAGAAATCCGCCGGAGGGGGATGGAGTACTTATTCGATGAACCTGACACGGCAAACCCAATGATAGTCCAGGAGTTCTACGCGAACTGCCCGGAACATATGTGTCGGACTGTGATTATGCGGGGCAAGGTAGTAGATGCTTCAGTCCAGACAAGTAGCCAGGTCCTGCAGTTGCCCCCATTCACTGGTGACAATGATTACTACCACAATTCTCCAAAGGGTAGACTGGGGCACTCTGACTGACTCCTTATGCTCAGGGGGAAGGCCTATTTGGATTCAGGAGAACATGACCTTGCATTCCAAGTCACTCACCTGGGAATCTAAGTGTTGGTTCACTATGATTTGCAGCAGATTGTTGCCCACGAGCAACACAACAGATGTGAACAGCTTGCAGGCTTTATTGCTTTGGTGCTTTGTGACCAGGAAGGACGTCGATATCGCTAAGATCATTGGAGATGAAATGATGATCCGGTCGCCTCTGATGACTAAGGGGTTTTACTTCCCCTCACTTGTAACGAGGTTATGTTTGATGGTTAATGTCCCAGTCAATCCGATGGGTGGCACTTTACCCCCAAGAACAACCTTCAGAGCGTCAAAGATCAAAGTGGGCAGAGATGCACCTACACACATTGACCTGGACGATGATGAGGATGCCCCAACGCCCATGGCACCACCCCGGAGGTCTTATGATGCAGTTGGTTCCTCACGGCAACCCCATACTGGGGCGGAGTTCTCTAGATCATACACCAGCCGACCCTTGTTGACTTCTATGGAGGAAGACGTGGCAGAACTTCGCACCTCGGTAGATAGCCTGCATGTTCGTTTGGATGCCATGTCTAGACGGCAGGACAGGTCAGAGAGCCGGGTGATGGCTTGGTTCCGGGCTCTAGGGGGGGCCTGTCACGTGGATCCCAACACCGTCTCTGACTCCGAATGAAGACCAGGGAAGTCCTCTTACCCTTCTGCTCTTTATTTGTGATATGACATGGGGACATGCCATAATTTTTTGTGTGGGGTGGGAGACTTGCTTTAGTGGTGTATTGTTAGTGTACATAAACATTGAGTATGATGTAGTACTGTCTCGTTGTTGTTGTATATAATTGGAGGTACTCATCTTACAAGTAACTGACTTGGCCCAACGACGGACACTTGTCGACGGGTCTCTTGAGGGTCAAAGTCAGACTTTTAGTAAAGAAAAAAAAGAAAAAAGAATTTAGAAAAGGTAGGGGACTCTTCCTGAGGACGGACCACTTGGACAGTACTCTTGAGGGAAGTAGTCCACTTAGATTTTTTATTTTTTTTATTTTTTAGGTAGTGTAGTAATTCCCCCTTGGTTTTTCTTTTGACCACGGTTCTTTTCCAAGGGTTTTTCTTGAACGGGGTTAGGTAGATTTTTCTTTGATATTTTTAGGACCCTGAAGACTCTGTTGGACTAAGATGGGTAAGGGCAGGAATGCAACCTGTAATGTACACACCTGCTAATAACTAAACAAGCTTGAGGGTGCGACGCCTAGGCTCTTTTGTAGACTCATAAATTATGCCTTAATTGTGCACACCTCATCTTGCTTGAACACTCATGTGAGTGTGTTGACGAACTAATTCGGAATGAGTTACATGCCAAGTGTGTGTGAGGAAATACCTGTATTCTGTTCTTGCATGCGATACCTAGAACTTGCCCGGTGTGTTTGCAAAGCGAAATAGAAGTTGTTTGGTCTTATAGATGATTGAGGCAATTCTTTGTGTAGCCGGTCTAATTATGAATCCACTTGTACGTATTACCATAGTTAACCACTTTGAGCCTAAGCCTGTTTCTTTGATAACCTTGTAATAACCTACATCCATGTGTTGAATAGCTTGACTGTTTGACCCTTTGCCTCCTAGAAGCACTTAAATTGTTGAAGATCATGTAAAGTCAAAGTGTGGGGTGATAAGGGAGTAGAAAAAAGGAAATCAAGAAAATACATGAATGGTGCAATGGTAGTTGAAAAAAAAAAGAAAACAGAAAATTTGAAATATAGAAGAAGGACCTTGCAAATAGGTGGTCCTAAAATAGTGAATGGCAAGAAAAGCCAGTTGCACCTAGGGAAGTGGGGGTAGCTTATGAAACAAAGTGTGGAAGAATGACTGGGCTGAACATTGAAATCGGAATAAAGGAAGAATGTATTAAAAGTGCTTAGGGAGGTTAGTCACTATATCCAAATATATCCTACCCGTCCCTTAGCCTACATTACAACCAAATAAAGACCTCTTGATCTTAGACTAAAACAACTCGATTAGTAGAGTATTACACTAAGGGCAAGCTTATGGTGTATCTGTGTGGCATGTGAATGTTTTTGCTGAGAGTGAGTGAATTCGTTCTATCTATAGTTCCTTGTGCTTGATTTTATATGTGTGGAACTTCTCTCAAAAATGTGATGTGAGGGCATGTGACTCGGGAAGAAAAAGCAAGTTTTCACCTCTGTTTAGAGTAACTAGAGTAAACACGTGTATGGCATGGCATTAGAGTCTTCATCTGAGGTATGGCTGTTGCACTACTTAGGTTGTTCTTTCATAGTGGCGGGTGTGACATAAAACTGGGTAATGCATTGAACGATTAGGCCTAGAAGTGTGGTTCAACTTGCTCGAGGACGAGCAAAGATTTAAGTGTGGGGTGTTGATAATAGGTGAATTGAACTATGATTAAGCCCTAAAAGAACCACTTTCTTGTATAGTTTTTATGGTAAAAGTGATAACAAAATGATCTGATTAGTGCTTTTCATGATTTGCAGGTTACATTCAATAAAAGAAGACTATGGAGTACTTTTGGGATGAATTATGGAGGAAAAAGAGGCCAATCGCACAATATCCGCCAAGTGCACCATGCGAAATGCACAAACTAGAACTGGAGATGGACTGCCGCGGTCCCGGCGTAACCGCGGTCGGACCGCGGCGAGAAGTTGTTGCTGATTCAGAGAGGTCAATTGGTCGCGGTCCTGGCGTAACCGCGGTAGGACCGCGGCAGGAGGCAAAAAATTGAGGGACTGAAGTGCAAAATACGGAATTCTTAGCCCAAAACCCTAGTTCAACAATAGAACTCGCCCAAGGGAGACATGTAATGTTTTAGAGAGTACTTTGGGAAGGAAAACAAGTGTGAGAGATCACCCAAAACATCATTACTCTTATTCTTCTTTATTTTTCTTGCAATTTATGATTATGAATCTTTTAGTAGTTTTTTTTCCCATTGTCATGAGTAGCTAAAAACCTTAATCTAAGGTTTTGGTGGAACCCGTTGGTAATGACTTAGCTGTTTTATTAATATAATTGGATTTTGTTGTTAATCTCTAGTTATTCATCTATGTTTTGATTGTGGATTAGTTGAAAGGGCCCTCAATTATCCGTTCCTATTTATTATGTATCTACTTGAGAGAGAGTGCATATTTAGATGATTGTATGAACAACATCAGTCTCGGAGTATAGACGAGAGTCATAACCGAGGGTTTAGGGGTTGGATTAGAGATAACAAAATCCCGGTTTCAATCTAGGTGAACTGTATTGTGAAATTAGCTAGTGTAGCTTGAGAGAGTGCGTCTAGTAGATTATCATAATTACTTGAGAAAGAATTATGATAGCTTGAGCATTCATGATTGTTAGAGACAACTAAATCGTAGTTAGAAGACATATACAACCAAGGAAATTACCAACGGGGGAAACCATTGCCTTAGACCTTATTCCAATTGTTTACACATCAAGTTTAGTTAATTTTCAGCTGTTTATTACTTTCAATCTTTAGTTGTTAGAAAATCAACCATTGTGAATCAAAAAGTTTGGGAAAACAAATTGTGTGAATTTAGTAAATCTGACAGTAGTGATTGATAGGTTAGTTCCCTGTGGTTCGACTCTGGGCAATAATACTCGGATTATATTTGCAACGCCTACTTTGTCTTTTGTGAGACTCAGTTGAGCGTGATCACAACTCCCACTCCATCATCATCCCACTCACCGCCACGCATTCCCAATCAAGTAGAACAAGACACGAATTTTCAGGAAGAACTAGAAGCAGCAGTCGTATACAATAGGAAAACACGTCCAATACATGCATGGCTCGATGGAATAAAGGTATTTGTCCAGAGGGAGGAATACGAAAGAAAAATAATCATAAGGTGCCCTCCAAACCTAATGACAGTATCCTTTCATCTAAGGCCAACCACAAATCCAGATGTGGGAAAGTATGTAATACTTCTACTACCAACATTTCGCCTACATCCAGGAGAGAGCAGGAGCAATTGGAGGACTACAAGGAGCAGTCCAACGCTTGAACCAATCAACAAACATATGAATTTTATCATTTGGAATTGTAGAGGAGCTCTTTCCACTAATTATAGAAGAAATTTTAGGTCTTTACTTGATTACAATAGGCCAGCATTGGTAGTTCTCTTGGAGACACACTGTCAAAGCGATCAAAGTTTGAAGGAAGATTTCAATTTCACTGGAATGATTGAGGTTGCTACAATAGGACACTCTGGAGGAATTGTCATATTATGTCTATCAAATGTTCTTACTATTGAGCTAGTGGCCACTACTGCAGAGGAAATTCATCGCCATGTCCAGGTGCAACCTTTTCCTTTTAAATTTTTATTCACAGCCATATATGCTAATACTGACTTGATTAATAGACAATCTTTATGAAAAATCATATGTCTGTCTATGATCATTATAAAGGACCTTGGATTATTGGGGGAAACTTTAAAGAAATAACGAACCGCTGGAGATAAATTTGGTGGACTTCCATTAAATAATTCACGTTCACATAAATTCTTGGACTGCCTAAATTACTGCCATCTAACAGATTTAGGGTGTAAAGGTTGTCGATATACATGGACTAATGGAAGGCATAACAATTTTAACATACTTGAACGTATTGATCGTATAGTTGCTAATTATGAATGGCTAAATCAATACACTGAAGCTCTTGTGACACACCTTCCCCGTACACATTGAGATCATTATCCCATTCAATTAGAGCTACATCATTGTCCGTTACCTAGGAAAAAAATATTTAGATTCGAGACAATATGGACTACTCATTCTACTTTCACTACTGTTGTCAAACAAGCTTGGACGGATAATTTACAATTAATTCCTGCCATAAATAACTTTACAAATATAGTGCAAGAATGGAATAAGACTACTTTTGGTAATATTTTTTTAAAAAAAGAGGAATATACTTGCTAGATTAGGTGGAATTTAGTCGTCTGTCCATTATCCAACTAGTATTTTCTTACAAAACCTGGAAAATATTTTAACAATGGAATTTAATAAAATACTAAGGTTGGAAGAGGATTTTTGGAAGTTAAAATCGCGTATTGACTGGTTAAATATTTGAGATGCCAATACTAAATTTTTCTACCTCAGTACTATTAATCGTAGAAGACATAATAGGATAACTTTTATTCAAGATCAGGGGGGAAATTGGATAACAACTCCTAATCAAATACACGATAACATTACTCAGTAATATAAGACTCTATTCACAACACAAAAAAAATGTCTCCTTTTCAAAAAATAACCTACTTCCTTTTAATGTTCTCACCATGCTGATCAAACCTCCCTAACACAACCATTATAAGATTATGAAATTCTTAATGCTATAAAATCATTCTAGCCTATGAGCACCTGGACCAGATGGTCTCCACCCTCGTTTTTACCAAAACTACTGGGACACTATAGGTGACTCGGTTAAATATTTCTATCCCAAAAGTTTTTACCTACTATGAAATTGATCCCTCTATAAATTCCACTTTCTTATGTCTTATTCCCAAAAGTAATAATGCATCAACAATTTTTCAATATAGACCTATTAGTCTTTATAATACTATTTACAATGTTATTACTAAAATAATAGTAAACATAATAAAACCAATACTGGAACATATAATTCATCCCACACAATTCAGTTTTCAGAAAAATAAAAGAGCTGCTGATAATGCTATTATTGTACAAGAATTATTACGAAATTTCAAAAAATGAAGGGTAATAATTTAACTAATCTTCTTAAGCTATATCTTAAAAAAGCTTTTGATAAATTATAATGGTCTTTCATTCATAATACGTTAGTAAACTTAAATTTCCCTACAAAAACATTACTAAATTAATTATGTCTTGTATTACCACCACTACGACTGCAATTTTTATCAATGGCAGTCCAACTGGATATTTCAGCACCACCAGAGGCATTACACAGGGTGACCCTTTATCACCTTATCTGTTCATTCTATGCCTAGAAATATTGTCCAAGAAATTAAATAACGCAGTTGACTATCAGGCATGGAATCCAATTTCACTATCAGGAAATGGACCACAATTATCTCATTTATTCTTTAGTGATGATATTATTCTAACATCAAAAATTACACCTACTATATGTCAATCAATTGTCAATACTATTACACAGTTTACAAACCATTCTGGCCAATCTATAAATTTTGAAAAATCAAAAATTTATTTCTCAAAGAATTGTATACCAAATACAAATCACATTATTCCTCAAATATTCCACATGAATGAAGGAAAAGGTTTTGGAAAGTACTTAGGATTCCCTATTTTTATAAATAAGACGTCAAAAAAAGACTATCAATTCTTAATAGATAATTTCAAAACTAAATTAGCAGGCTGAAAAACAAATTTTTTATCAAGGGCGGGAAGGCTTACTTTAATTAAATCAACACTAAACCACCTTCCTAATCATTTGATGCAATATTTTCCACTTACAATTTTATATTATGAGTTGTGGCTATGTTGGCCCATGATAGTTATAAAAGGAATGAATGAGTTACATAGTGGTTCACTCGGTCCACTATGACACCGGGTGCCAGCCACGCCTCCCAGGTTCGGGGCGTGACACCCATAAGCCGCCGACTTCACTCTTACGCACCGAAAAGCAACACAACCGAGACACCCACTCCAAAGGGACCTTGTGTGAACCTAAAACATTCTCCTTCACCTTCTTGATACTGAAATATATAATCCATAATGATATAGAAATCCTGCGAATCTTGACATCATCTTTGATACTCTAGCCATAGACGAATCTGCAAAATTCTTAATTGCCACATATCTGTCTTGAATCTATTAGAAAGTTCTCGATAGTCATCCACTCTGATCGAATCTCAATTGCACCGCCCAAACGGGCCAAACGAGATGTGCCTCGTTTGCACACCAACATCCTAAGAAGTAATCCACACTTCTAAGCAACCAAGTGGATCCCCACTACATGCGCACTACATCATTTCTGAATAACAACTCAATTATTCAATGTTTCCCATATACCTATAAAGCATAATACAACTCGTATCCAGAAATTCATTTACTCGAGTCAACCTCGATCTCAGCCTATGCAAATCATAACTTATTCGCAAGTATACCTCAAACGAAAACCAATACAACACATAACCATGTAATCAACTTATCAATAGAAGACTCCCCCATTTGGCTCAATGCCAAGGAATAAAGCATCTAATAACTTAAAGCAACCACCCCCGTAACGGCATAATACCGCAATAGGATTCAACTAAATCCTTCATAAGCCCATGTAACACAAAATCTATAATACCTCAAATTCCACAAATATAACCCACTATTAGAAAAGAAAGCTTCCAAACAACATCATAAAATCACACATCTGTAGATTACATCGCAATTTATAACCCACCCGCTTCGCCTCAAACTGACATCTCTCTATTTCCTTCTACAGTTACAACTACTACGTTATCACTTAAACTTTCTGATTCTGAACTCATCAACAAGCCATGAGAATCTAATTCATTTCACAATTAAACAACACGAAAGATCCTCGAATACACTCAAAACTCGATACTATGCGTCATATCAAGACGGAAATCAAGCACCCAATAGTCCTTTTTACACCTCCATCCACAAATTCTACTAATAGGGACACTACCAGACATATAAATCCGAAAGCATGTGCTCAGACAATCAACATCTTTGTGTTTAAGCTACAGTCTAAACTCGTCCTCAAGTCCTCCAAACTGGCCCATCATCAGCATACTGAAATCACATCACGCACCGCATCCATAGAATCACAAGTCATCGATGCACAGCTAATACCAAGCGCTCACATGCGCATACGAATATGTGAAAGTATATCCTAAATGTCTTGTAGCCTCTTGAAGATAGGTTTGGACGTCATCATACCGATCCGCAAGACTCTACTAGACACTTGCTCATGACTTCTAGAACCTATGAACCTAGAGATCTGATACCAACTTGTCACGACCCACAATCGGCTAGTCGTGATGGAACCTAACCAAGCCCGCTAGGTAAGCAACCTAATAACTATCCAATTCCAATAATATTAATAAGTCAATTAAGCAAAAGGAATTGTCTGGATCTTATACATTCCCTAAGAACTTGTAGTAAAAATCATGAGCTAAAAACAATAGAATTTACAAAGCTGAGATGAAGTAAATACATCTTCTATTTGAAAAGTACATAAATAGAGTTTTATAATCTAAGGCTACCATGAACAAGAGGTAGCTACAACAGGGATGCAGGTAAATCTTAAAATCCAGCCCCCATCGAACACATCAACAACATCTGCATGCTAGGTGCAGAAGTATAGTATGAGTACAACCGACCTCGTGTACTTAATAAGTAACTAACATAACCTTACAATGAAAGTAGTGACGAGCCAGAACATGGTCGGGTCCACAACCAGTATCCAACAACAATTCCTAACAACGTAGAGCGTATAAATAAGGAAGAAATTCACAGATAAAATGCTAAGCTTTTGATAGTTTTATAAAAATAGTTCCGCTTTTCAAGAATATAAGTGAAATACCCAAATCCTTTACCGAAAACGTCGATATGATATAGTTTGAAAACTGTAATCTTTCTAAAAATCCTTTCCACAATAAATATGATGTTTAATTTTATTTCCAGATAGCAATTGTGAAATACCTTTCTATGCCCACATATCAATGTATGAAAAGTCATGAATTACGTGATATTGTACAACATGAGGAAAATGCATCTCTATGCATGTATGTCATGTGTGCATTCCCATGCCATGTATCTCAGAGATGAATTATGTACTCACACTCTCAGAGTACTCAATCACACTATTTCACACTTTTCACTCATCATTCTCAACCACTCGGTACTGTATATGGCCCATATGGCCGAGGGAAGATTCATCTCGAAATATAAATATCATTGGCTATCAGTCACTCAAAGCCGATGAAGGCCAATCAGGCCCCATAGAGAAGATCCGTCTATAAGTATATAGAATGCTTCAGACAAGATACATGTCCACAGAAGATCTATCCCTTAATATAATCAATCGCGCTCACCGCGATGTGTACAGACTCCGGAGGGGCTCCTACAGCCCAAGCGCTATCATAAGCGATCTAGGCACAAATGAACATAATATGCTGCAGCGTGCAACCCGGACCTATAATTGTCACTCGTAATCAGGCTCTCAGCCTCACTCAGTCATCAATCTCTACAGTCTCAATCACAGGCTCACAATGTCATGAAACTTGCCCGACAATAATGATATGATGTATCAATAAACAAAAATGTAGACTGAGATATGATATGAGTGCATGAATATGACAGAGTACGAAATATCAATGAAATCAGTGAGATGACAGTAAGAAACGACCACTATATGTCCTAACAATCTCGGCTTGAAGCCTAAACATGATATCTTGCATGATTGACAGCTTAGTTGCTTAATCACAAGGTGAGAACACATACCAATAAAATAGGGACACTATTTAGTGCCAAAAAAAAAAGAGTCTCAATTCACAGGGTGCACACCCACACGCCCGTCACCTTGCATGTGTGTCACCTCATCATCAATCACATAACACGTCATTCGGGGTTTCATATCCTCAGCACTAAGTTAAGAAGATTTACTTACCTTGAAAAAGCCAATTCTAATACCAAACAAGCCAAGTAATGCTCAAAAAATGACATAACACGTCTAGCGACCTCCGAACGACTCAAAACTAGCCAAAAGTAACTCAAATACATCAAATTAAGCCCAAGGGAACAATTCAAAATGATAAAGATCGAATCCTTAATCAAAACCCAAAACCGGTCAAAAATCACACCCGGCCCCACGCCTTGGAACTCGACAAAACTCATAAGTCAGAAAACCCATTCAATTACAAGTCCAACCATACTACTTTCACTTAATTCCGACTCCAAATCGATGTTCAGAACTCAAAAACTCATATTATGAAACTTTAGGCCAAAACTCCCAATTTCCTCTTTAAAATTTATCAACCTAGAGCTAACATAGAAGATAAATTCATGGAATATAACCAAATCCGAGTAGAGAACACTTACCCCAATTCATATGGTGAAAATTGCTTCAAGAATCGCCTCAATCCGAGCTCCCTAGCTCCAAAAATGATCCCCGAAATGAGGTACTTTATAATCACTGGGCAGATTAATGAACCGCGATCATAGAATTAACGTTTCAATCGCAATGAATGAAGAGAACTGCCTCAGAAAATACACAATGCGATCGCGAACGAGGCTCCGCTAATGCAAAGAACAAACTCGGCAGCCTCCCTAACGCGTTCGTAAAATGAAGCATGCGAACGCCATGAACACATACATCTGTAGTACGACATCGCGCAAGGTCAATGCGAACGCGAAGAAAAATCAACCACTACCCAGCTAAATCTAAACGACTACACGAGTGCGTGCACATTTGCGCGAACCTGATGCTCACTCGGCAGCAACCTACATGAACGCGTGTGAGAACCTGTGAACACGTAGAACAACTTGACCCTAGCCATCAAGCAAACATACACAATCGCGATTAAGAAAACTAGATACCTTGAGCTCTGCAGAAGTAGCAATGGAAAATGAAGGAAAAAATTGTCTGAAATCAATTCGAAACATGCCCCAGCCCCTCAGGACCCAGTGCGAACATGCCAACAAGTCCAGTAACATAATATGAACCTACTCGAGGCCTCAAATCACGTATAACAACATCGAAACGATGAATCACACCTCAAATCAAACTTGATGAACTTTGAACTTTTCAACTTCCACAACCGATGCCGAAACATATTAAATCAACCTGAAATTAGCCCAAATTTTGCACACAAGTTCCAAATGATATAACGAAGCTATACCAAATTCCGGAACCACAATCTGAACCCGATATCTAAAAAGTCAACTCTCGGTCAAACTGTTGAACTTCCTAAACCTTCAAATTTCCAATTTTCACCAAATTGTGCTGAAACCTTCTAGAAAGATCCAATTGCGAATCAAGGCCTATGCCTAAGTCCAAAACCACCATCCGGACCTAACAAAACAATTAAAAAACTCCGTTTCGTGGTCAAATTTTTAAAAAGTCAAACTAGGTCAACTCTTTCGACTAAAAGCTTCAACAATGAAATTCATTCTTCCAAACTAATACCGAATAACCCGTAAACAAAAACCGACGATTCATATGAGTCAGGGTCCATCATACGGAGCTACTAATGCTCGTATACTACTAAGCAATGGGCAAATGCTAAAAATAACTAATCAGGTGATTATAGGTGCACTTTAGGCTAGTTGGTCACAATAATGCATATGAGGCCACGACCACCTGAAGCACCATGGGATACCTGGAGTACTGAATGAAATGGCCTGGGAGGATGTCCTCTACCAAAAGTACCCCAAATTCCAAATGAGGCTCCACTGAATCCACCGGTGTGACGAGGCCTTTTGTCACACCCCTAACCACTCCCCTGAGCTAGAACCATCTCGATTCACCTAGAAAAATTAGCAGCCGTCTGGAAAAAAATCTCACTCCTAGTATCCCATGCCATCTGTAACCTGATAGGCCGTGCAAGCCCCTCAATAAACCTCCTCACCGACTCGCTTGGTAGGAAGCAGAAGAATAGCATGACGGGCTCGATCAACCAAATGCGTCTTAGACTGAGTGATGGTCATACTACCTTACTGGAGACGCACCTGTGATAATCCTCTTTCAGTGTGACATGAAGGAAATTCCCAAGAAATATCTGAGAGAACTGGTCCCTAGTTATAGTAGGCAACCCATCTTGTCTGGTCAATACAAAATCATTCCACCATCTCTTGGCGAAATTCGTCATCTGAAACACAGCAAAATCAACCTCATTGGTCTCCACTATCCCCATAATCCACAGCACCTCATGGCAGTAGTAAAGATAATCATGTGGGTCCTCAGAAGGTGCACCACTATGGTGAGCCGAAAAGAGCTCCGTGAACTTGTCCAGCCTCAATAAGCTCTTAGAAGGCATAGATGATCCACCACCGGCCTATGTTGCAACAGCCGGCTGTACCACCCGCCTGGCCGAGCTGCCGGAGTCCTATATTGGGGAACCATCTGCTTGGGCTGTGAGTAGCAGGAGTATGTGCTCCCCCTCCAGCCTGAGAGACGGTTGGTGCCATAGGAAATGTGCTAGTTCGGGCCACACTCTCCATAAGGCCTACCAAACAGACCAAAGCGTTTTTAAGCACTATGGTGGAAATTAACCCCTCCAGGACCTGAGCTGGTCCGATAGGAACAATTTGAGCTGGAACCTCCTCGTGAAACTCTAGCTGACGCTCCAGTACTGGTGCTTCTACTCAAGCTCCGGGCTGAGCCCTACCTCTGCATCGGCCTCTTACACGGCCTCGGCCTCGACCTATGCCCCTTGTAGGAGCTTCCACTGGGGACTCTGGTTGCAGCTCAGCTGAGGATGCGGTAACTATTCTCGCCATCTGCGAAAGAACAAGAGTAGAAGAGTTCAATTAGCATTGAGAGAAGTTCTGCGTAAAGACTACCCTCCCCAGACCCTACCTGTTAGGATCAAACTAGGTTTGTTTTCTTGAACAAAATCGCATGAAAGAGAAAAATGAAAGTGAAATTTGTTCCTAAACGCCATAGCCTCTAGAAGATAAGTACAAACGTCTCCGTACCGATCCTCTAGACTCTATTAAGCTTGCTCGTGAATTGTGAGGCCTTGGTAACCTAGTGCTCTGATACCAACTTGTCACAACCCAAAATTCCCACCATCGGGACCGTGATGGCGCTTAACATTTCACTTGCTAGGCAAGCCAATGTTAGAGGATTCTCAATGCCAACTTTAGCCAATTTCAATAACAAGAACAATTATGTTAAACCAGATCTAAAACCGGTTCAACATAAAACCCATAACATCTGATACATTTAGGACCTGGACTGACAACTCACAAGCTACTATGATTTACTACAAGCTGAGTCTGAAAGAAAATACACTATACTGAAGGAAAAAGAAACAGTAAAATAATAAGACTAGGAAGAGACTCTAGGGTCTGCAGATGCTTACAGATCTACCTTGGGTCTCCTGTCTAGCAATCCAGCTGCTAACCTCACGATCAGCTAGGGCCGAAACCAAAATATGCACAATAAGTGCATTGTGTAGTATTAGTTTAACTGATCCCATGTACTCGTAAATGTTGAAACTAAACTCGACAAAGTATTGACGAGGCTATCACAAGACACCTAGATAATACGATTGTAAGTGCATGTACAACAGAATCAACCGAATCATAATTCAACACCAACACATAACACGTATATTCAGGGATTCCGCCTTCAACAACAAGTTTAGAATTGTTACTTACCTCGAACAAGCCGAATCCTATACCGAGAGAGCCTAACAATACTCTTGAAATGTCATCATGCGCGTACCAACCTCTGAACAGTTTAAAACTAACTAAAAGCAACTCAAGAACATCATAATGCGAAAGGAAACAAACCTAATCGATAAAGGTCAAACTCGGTCCGCAATTTGAAACTCGACGAAACTCACACAATCCAGTAATCTATTCAATTACTAGTCTAACCTTTTAGTCAAAACGACTCCGTATCGATGTTCAAAACTCAAAAAATCACTTAATGAAATTTTAGACAAAACCCCCAAATTTTACTTTGAAATTCAAAATCCAAAAACCAAAAATGAAGATAGATTCATAAAATATAATATAAACTGAGTAGAGAACACTTACTCCCATCCATCTAGTGAAAATTGCCCAGAAAATCGTCCCAATCCAAGTTCCATATCTCCAAATATGTATAAATGGCCAAAATCCTCGAAAATAGAGTACTTAAAATCACTAGACTAATCATTGAATCACTATCACGAAATAACATCGGGATCGTATTGAAGAAAATGCACTGCCCCCTTAAGTACTCTACGTGATCGCATCTAAAGCCTCCCAAACGTGATACACAATGCTGACAGAACTACACGATCATGGGATCAATGTCGCGAACGCGAAGAGGAATCTAGCATCCTGCCAAGCTTAGCCCAATCACTATGCGAACACATGGAAGTAGATGACAACGCGATGAAGACCAGCCCCCAACTCTATGCGAACACGTTGATCCTCACGCTAACGCAAAGAACAAATTCACATAAGACTAATACACCTTTTGCGATCATAGATAGACCTTCGCGATCATGAAGAACACCGGAAGCAACAAATAAGAGCAAAAAACTAGCAATGCAAAACCATTCGAAATGATCAGAACCACGTCCGATACCCACCCGAGCCCCTCGAGGCCCCATCCAAACATACCAACAAGTCCCATAACATAACACAGACCTACTCAATACCTCAAATAATGCATAACAACACCAAAACCACGAATCGCGCCTAAAATTTAACTTAATGAAATTTTAAACTTTCAACTTTCAAAAAACTTGTGCCGAACTATATCAAATCAACTCGGAATGACTCAAATTCTGCACACAAGTCCCGAATGACATAACGAATCTCTTACAATTCTAGGAACCACAATATGAACCCGATATCACCAAAGTCAACTCCCGGTCAAACTTCTGAATATTCTAATACTTCAAATTTTCCACTTTTACCAATGAGTGCCGAAACCTTCTAGAAATATCCAAATGCCAATCCAGGCATACTCCCAAGTCCAAAATCACCATTCAACCCAATGGAACCATCGAAACTCTGATCCAAGGTCAAGTACTCAAAAGTCAAACTTGGTTAACTCTTCCAACTTAAAGCTTCTTAGTTGAGAATCATAATTCCAAATCAATTCCCAATCACTCAAAAACAAAAACCGACGATTCATACAAGTCATAATACATCATATGAAGCTACTTGAGACTTCAAATGGCAAAACAAAATGCATATTCTCAAAAATAAACCATAAAGTCCTTACAATATTGAGTTCGTAAAACTCTCTTAGGGACACCTGATACCCTGATCTTCAATGCATGGTAAAAACAACTCAAGCCAATATTGGAAAACACCCTTGCACCCTAAAACTGGCCAAATAAGTCATCAATCCTCGGCAATGGATACTTGTTCATTATAGTGACATTGTTCAACTGCCGATAATCTATACATATCGTCATTGTCCCACCGTTCTTCTTCACAAAAAACATCGCTGCACCCCAAGGAGGGACACTCGATCTAATGAATCCCTTGTAAGGCCGATCCTTCAATTGATCCTTCAATTCTTTCAACTCTACTAGGGTCATATGGTATGCTGTAGTAGAAATGGGCTGAGTGCCTGGAACCATTCAATACAAAAATCAATATCTTTGTCTGGTGGCATCCCCAAAAAATCACTAGGAAGCACCTCCAAGAACTCGCGCACAACTGGTACTGAATTCATAGAAGGAACCTCCACACTACGATCACAAATATAGGCCAAATATGCTAGACACCCCTTGTCGACTATCTGCCGAGCCTTCATATATGAATTGACCCTACTAGTAGATGGCTAGGAGTACCTCTCCACTATAATCGAGGCGACCTCGTGGCACATTTTTGGTGTGACAATCCAAAATAGCGTGATAAGGGGACAACCAATCCATGCATAAGATCACGTCAAAATCCACCATGTCAAGAAGTAGAAGGTCTACCCTAGTATAAAAGCTCCCGGTAGTGATCAAACAAGAATGATATACCCGGTCCACCATAATAGAATCTCCCACATACACAGTCACATAAATTTGAGCAATTACAGAATCACGACAGGAATTCAAATATGAAAAAATAGGATGACAAATATGATAAGTGAAACTCGGATCGAATAAACTGAGGCTTGTCTATGGCAAACTATACCATTACTTGAGATGGCCGCATGAGATGACTTTGCCTTTGGTCCAGCTGGAAATACATAGAAATAAAGCTAAGCCCCATTAGTTATACCTCCACCTCTCGGACGAAATCTCTCTCGCTTGCCTCCACCTTTAATGTTCTGACCACCACCATGGGCCGCCTGTTCCCCCCAGCTGACGGAGCAAGCTTAGTGGATCAACCATTGCTAGAACCATGCCATGAATACCTTGGTGTGGCACACTACCCTAATGTTTGGGATAGTACCACTTGGTATGACATGTACCTCCACACTCAAAGCACTCTCTCGACTGTTGTGACTGCTAAATCTGAGACTGACCCTGACATCCCAGATAACTACTGTGATAGCTCTAAAATGGTTGTGCACTGATGAGAGTTAGAGGTATATTGTAGGCAAGCTGCTCTGGATGAGACCTGTAAGAACAAATCTACCCGAAGCACCGAATGATGCATTGATTCCTAACTGGACCAACCTGATAAAATGGCCTCAACAAAAATAACCTCGGCCTCCAGATATGGCGCCACTAAAACAACCGAGACGGTGAGGCCTTTTCTCAGAGGTCGCCTCTCTACGCTAACCACGAACTATCTTGATCCCGTCTAGCAATCTCTACAACCCGTTGGAAAGCAATATCATCCTCTATCTCTCTGGAAATCTATAGCCTGATAGCTAATGTAAGGCCATCAATAAATCTCTTCACCCTCTCCCTGTTAGTAGGAATCAAGACAATTGTATGGCGAGATAAATCAACAAATCTGGTCTCATACCGGCTAAAACCCATGCTACCATACTGGAGGCGCTCAAACTGGCTACGGTACTCCTTTATTAGAGTAAAAGGAATAAACTTCTCCAAAAAAGCTGTGAGAATTGATCCAAGTTAGTGAAGGTAAGCCTGTTGGTCTGCTGCGACTATCTCTTAGCAGAACCGTGCATCTGAAACACTGATGGTAGGCTATAACTACGTGCATAGTCATTTATTGCACTCTAATTACTGCACTTTCATTGAGTTTACGCATTAATGGCTATTATTTTGTACTAATTGTGTGTTTTATGCCTTGCAGGAGTCATTCCGAGCTATGTACATGTTATGGAATGAATTCGAGCTATTTGGAGCTATAAAATCTTAGTAAAAGTCCAATGGATTAAGCTGGGATAGTGTTTGGGGGTTGAGAACCACATCTGGATATTAAAAAGTCAAGAAATATTCGTACTCTGAGAAATATCACACCTGCGATGTGCGGGCCGGCGTGTGGCGTGCCACGGTTGCCCATTTGCTGTTTTGTGAAAAAATCGCAAGCTCTCTAGATTTCCTCATTAACGCCCCACGTGGTGCGTCGCCCCATGCGATGCGCCAGTAAAAACTTTACGGAGTAATTGGCATATTTCATGTAGGAAAAGGTGTTCTCGTTCGGGCCCGACCCTATTTGGTATGTTTACATGAAAAAATGTTATTTTTTGGACATGACACATCTAAGACCTAATGAGGCTAAGGATGCGTTAGACAAGCAAAAGCACAAGGAATTCATCATTCGATCCTCACTCAAGAAAAGAGTTTGGATAGTTTTATGTTTTTCTTAACTTTAAACATATTTGTGATGAATTACTCCATATCTACGTAGTAGTTCTCTTTAGGGTTTTATGGATTTGGTGTATTGATATTTTTTTGTGGATTATAACTCTAGTTTATGTATGGAATCATTTTGGATGTTTTAATTGTTGTATCTATAATCACTTGTGCATGTAATCGAGAGAGGCATAACTTGTGATATCCTTGCATTCTATTTTATTGGTTGAATTCAATAATTCTTCATAGTAATCGAAAGAGAATAGTAGAATTGGTGATTAAACCTAATTAGGAAAATAATCGAGAGAGGTTATCCTAAAGACTAATAGAATACAAATTCGTGCAGATCTTCACAATGCTTAATTTAGTTCATCTTGTGAGATTGACACCTAATCGGCATAGGAGTTTCTACTAAATGTTTGAACTAATAATTGAGTTAATTCGAGAGACTCACTTGAACATTAGAAGTGAATTGCTAGAGTTCCCAGACAATTATCTTGCACCTATCCTATCAAAACCCTATTCTCTCCCAATGGTAACCTTATTTGCTTGCTTCTTGCTCAATTGACATTAGTCAATAACTGTATATTCTTTGTTAATTGTAACTTTTAATCACATAATCATCAACTGATGGTAAGCACCCTCCACTTCCAACCAAGAGGCTGTGAGTTTGAGTCACCCCAAGAGCATGGTGGGAGTTCATGGAGGGAAGGATGCCGGGGGTCTAATGGAAATAGCCTCCCTACCCTAGGGTAGGGGTAAGGTCTGCGTACACACAACCTCCCCAGACCCCACTTGTGGGATTATACTGGGTTGTTGTTGTTTTTATAATCATCAATTGCTAACGGGTTATTATCTTTGCGGAGAGCCGCGAAATTCGCTAAACGACATGCCCCGAATTCTAAGTATTCTAATTGCATTTAATGAGGGCCCAACAATTTATATGTTTTGTTTGGCGAGGCTCATCTCATTTTTATTTAAAGGCCAACCTAAAGCAACTACAATTTTCCTATCTATTTATTTTTGTCTCTAAAAGGGCTTAATGAATTTACATTTATAAATTCGGGTCTCAGGTTCAAGTCCAAATTCAAACAAAAGGGGAAACCCTCCTAATTTGAACCTGCTACCTAACTCGAGAACCTAAATTTATATTTGCAAATTAATCCCATATTCCTAATATAATTTGAAGGATTTTTGAGTTCAGCATTTTTGGGCCTTCAAACTTGGCCCTATACAGGTTTAATGCATAAAATACTGCCCAGACGTGGACCTGGTGTAACAAAACTTGGGCCTGAACTTAGCTGATCCAACAGCCGCCCAGCCTTGGGTCTTTGCCAAAGCCCAAACAAGGTGTAATCCAGAAATAGATCTGAGGTGGTGCATTGGTTAATCTGAAGCTTAAATTAATTACAAAGAGGTTGTTGACTCTTAATCCTTCAATCATCGGCTGGTTTTTAGTTTTACCCAATATCAGAACTTCAAGGAACTAAGCATGACATAATTAATACCTATGTTGAAGTAATGCAGAACTTCCACCTTTTAAAACATAATTCACTGATGTCAACATTAAAACATATATATACTGCACTCCCTAAACAGCCAACTCAATCATACATATACTGATTTGCAAATTTAAATAAACTAGCATTCGAAACTAAACTACACTATACTAAGGCTCCTGATTTTAGATGAATTAATACAAATCCGAAGTTCAACAGTTTACTGCAGTCCAGTTTAATTACATGCCAATATCAATTGAATGAATATCATAACTATTGTAAAAGGCCAATAACATCTGTATTTCAATATGAAAATCTAACATTCTTCATCATTTAATCTCTAGAACTATTCATACACGTGGATTCGTATTTCCAGATCACTTGAGTTAGAGAAAATACCTGGAATTATGATGAGACAAAGAGAATAAGAAGAAGGTCAGCAGCAGTTCTAGTAATCAATAAGCTCAACCAGTGAATCGCAGCAACAAGGAATCAATTGGACTTAATTGTAAACCCAGGAAACACTGTTAGATAGCCCAGGACTGACTTCAAACAATAGACCACCCAAAACAGCCTTGAATGAACTCAAGGACTTGAAATTGAACTGTCACGACCCAAAATTCACTAAGGGTCGTGGTGGCGCCGGACACCGCTGTCAGGCCAGCCAACTCAAATACTTAATTAAATCTCATTTTAACACTTTTGAAAAACATTTCTTTTATACGTTTTAAACAAGACTCAGGGTATTCTTCCGAATAAATAAAAAAAATATTTAAACAACTTTTAAGATTTCCAAATAATCCAAATACATCCCCAGAACCCGGTGTCACAAGTACATGAGCAACTACTGATAAGAGAAATAAAATACAACATCCGTCCGGAATACAGTGGACAGAAAGTAAATACAGTACACTGGAAGGGACTACCCTAGCTGCGGTCGCCTCGAATGATGCAGCTCACCTGGTCCCAGCAACGTCCGTGCTGCTACGCCCCGTAGGCTGCTAGAGGTATATATACCTGTGCAACAAAAATGCACAGAAGTGTAGTATGAGTACGTAATCAACGCGTACTCAGTGAGTGTCCCGCCTAATCCCCAAGGGGTAGAGACAAGATGGTCAACTTGACACTCTCTAATAGTCCAATGATTATTTATCCTTAATATACATATTAAACAGTGGATTTATTTCATAAACATGATTTTAATCCAGATAGAGGAAACAAGTAAACACGTAATTCTTTCATAGGAAAATTTCCAGAGTTTCTATTTAAATATAATCCAAATATTTTTAAGCCACAAAAGGGCAATAATCACTTAATTAAGTCCAGGCAGCAACACAAGCATGCGCAAATCATACCGAGGCGACGGCCCGATCCAACAGAAATAAATGTGCACTTGCCGAGGGTCGACGGCGCGCCTATAGATGCATCTATTAATCTGTCGAGGCGTTCGGCCCGTTCCACAATAAACACACACAGAGTCAGACAATCAGTCAAGAAGTCCGCATGGAGCAATTATCCAAGAAAGGCCAATTCTCTTTAATAATTTGAGAAAACGAAGCTTAAGACTTTTTAGAAATCCATTTATCAATTTAATGTGATCTAATCAATTCAAACCATCAATGGGTTCACAATTAATTCAAATATAACATGCTTTTGGGGCCTAGACTACCCGGACAATAGCATAATAGTAGCTACGCACGGACTCTCGTCACCTCGTGCATCGTAGCCCCCCACAAATAGGAGCACTTAACCAGTTTAACTCACCTATGGGGTAAATTCCCCCTCACAAGATTAGAAAGGAGACTCACCTTGCTCCGAAGATCCACAACCAGCATTCTACATTCTTCCGAAGACTTGCACCAACGTACAATGCTCCAAAACTAGCCAATGATCATATAAATCCATTAATACAAGCTCAATTATACTTTGCAACCCAGTTTATAACAATTCCTAACCCCGAACGAAAAGTTGACAAAAATGCCCTCGGGCCCACGTGCCTGGAATCCGAAATTTCTCGAAGATAAAGTTTACCCATGAACTCACGAATTCAAATATATGATTTTCTCTTAATTCCATACTCAAAATCGTGGTCAAAATCCAAGAACACTAATTTTCTAGGTCTTCCTCTAACCCTCAATTTTCTACCCATTTACATGCTAAAAATCCATACATAATCAATGTATTTAACTCAAAAGTGATGGGGATAACTTAACTTAACCATGACGACAAATATCCTCTCTTGAAGCTCCCCAAAAATCGCCCAAGCCATGAAGAAATGGGAGAAATGAACACAACCCACGATTTAAATCAACCTTTCTGCCTCCAGGTCTTTTCGCTTCTGCAGAAGCTATACCGCATCAGCGGTTCCGCTTATGCTGTCTAAAGGCCGCTTCTACGGCTCCTTCACAAGCCCCCCTTTCTCACTTCTGCGATGCTTCGACCGCAGGTGCGGTACCGCTTCTGCGGCTGCTCGACCGCATCTGCGGTCCTCTCCATTTTGGTCCCATCCGCTTTTGCGGTCAAATTCTCGCCTCTGCAGGGCCGCTTCTGCGGTCCCAAATCTGCAGAAGCGGAAATACCAGAAGCAGCAGCTCCAGCTCCTCCTCAAACTCCAAACCCAATCTGTTAGCCACCCGGAATCCACCCGAGGCCCCCGGGACCCCAACCAATCATACCAACCAATCCCAAAACACGTTACGGACCTGCTCGAGGCCTCAAATCACATCAAGCAATGCTAAAATCATCAATCGACCTCCAATCCAAGCTTTATGAACATTGAACTTTCCAACTTCTATTTTCGATGTTTAAACCTATCAAATATCGTCCGATTGACTTCAAATTTTGCACACAAGTTATTTGACACTGCGGACCCACTCCAACTTTCGGAATTGGATTTCGACCCCGATATCAAAAAGTCAACCTCCGGTCAAACTTTCCAAAACCTTCAAATTTCTATCTTTAGCCAAATGGCTTAAAAATGACCTACGGACCTCCGAATTCACTTTCGATCACGCTCCAAAATCCAGAATCACCATACGGAGCTATTCCCAGACTCAGAATCCGAATCGGACATCGATAACACTGAAATGCACTTCAAGCCAAACTTAATAAATTCCTTCTAAAATGCTAACTTCCACAATAGGCGCCAAAACGCTCCCGGGTTATCCAAAACCCAATCCGGGCATACGCCCAAGTCCAAAATCACCATACGAACCTGTTGGAACCTTCAGATCCTGATTCCGAGGTTGTTTACTGGAAATTCCAATCCTAGTTCATTCTTTCAACTCTAAGCTTCTCAAATGAGATTTTCATTTAAATTTAACTCCGATCTTCCTGAATTTTAAATTCCAACCATGCGAACAAGTCACAATTCCTGAAATGAAGCTGCCCATGGCCTCAGACTGCTGAACGACGCGCTAGGGCTCGAAACGACCGATCGGGTCGTTACATGAAACCCAAAACAAACGTCTGAACTTCAACTACTGGAACTCAAGCTAGCAGATGGAACTCAACAACTATAGCTCAAAACTATCCTAGGAATTGCAATAGGACTTTTTTTTGGATTTCTCTACTGTATTTTTTTTTTTTTTTGGATTTTTGGCAGGAATTGAGATCTAGACGAAGGTTTGAGCTATATGAATGCACATGTTTAACTTCCTTAGATTTTGAAGTTCAAATTTGAAATTCAGAACTTTAGAAAGGGATTTGGAGGGGAAAACCAAAAGCTGGAAAATTTTGGGGAATTTTCAGAGGTCTAAACCTTTTTTTTGGGAATTTTTCAGATTGTTCCAAACTTGTAAATCAAGGCACTAGGCCTGCCTTTTATAGGCAGGAATAAGGGCAGAAGGTTCTGGAGGTTTTCACTCATTTTCCCCGCTTTTTATTTTCAGAAATTACTTACTAATCCTAAAGTTTTGACTTGTTTCTCAAGTTACTGCTTTCAAAATGCTGAAACTCACTGATTTTTGTCTTTGATTTGGGCGGACCTCGAATTTGATTTTCAATTAATGTTATATGTTTATTTTGTCCAAAATAGACATATAACATTAATTAAAAATCAACCGAACACTTGAAACTCCAAAAACGGGCTAAAAGTTTCGAAACCTAGATCTGAAATTCACGGGGTTCCATCTGGATTTGAAGGGTTCTGGTTTGTGATTTGGGAAGAGGGAGGTTAGGAGAGTATAGGGTGTAAATTTGGTGGGGTTTGGACGACTTTGCGTTTTGGCCGAAATTTCGATTTGAAATTCGACGCTTTTGGTGAGGATTTGAAGGAAGCTAAGGCTAGATATGGAAAGAGGAGGAGGAGAGGATTCAATGGTTTAAATTTTGGACGATTTGGAGCTTCACCGCCGGCAGAGGCGATTTCCGGCCGGCGGCAGACGGCGGAGGAACGGTGGCGATATGCCGGCGTTACAGGGGGGTACGAGGAAGGAGAGAAATGTCTTTAGGGTTTGACATATGTTTGGACAGTTTTATTTGAGACACGAATCAATTATGGACCGTTGGATGATGGGAGATGAACGGCCTAGATTTACCAGGCTAAAAACGACGTCGTTTTATCATGGGGGTGTTGCACCGGGCAAAAGGTATTTGGGCTGGACCATCAGACGGGTTTGAAGGGTTTTGGGCTGGGATTATTTGGATACTGGCCCAAATTGGCCAGCCCTTGCATTTGTTTATTTTTCTTCTTTTCTCTTCTTTTGTATTTTATTTATTTATTTTATTTATTTCTTTACAAAATTAACAAAAACCTAATTTAACTCCAAAATTAGACCAATTAATTTTGTAAAATAGAATAAATCCTAGTTAAAAAGGAAACTAAACAAAAAATGCAAATAATGCAACAAGTGACTATTTTTTTGTAATTTTCTTCTATTTTTATGATATTAGTTAAAAAAAATCTAGAATTGGATCCTAAATTCGAGTATGCTATTTTTGTATTTTTCATGAGTTATATCAATCAAAAAATGCGCAAAATGCAAACAATCACAAAATCATGCAATTAATACCCTAAAATTCAAACAATAAAAGAAAAATTCTAATTCTAATGAATTTATAGGAGTAATTTAAGCGTGGCAAAAATCACGTGCTCACAGCTGCCCCTCTTTGCTCGAAGACACGAAGGGTTTTCGGGCAAAGATAAATGAGCACCATGAAGGATTTTTTCCTGCTCAGCACTCCATGACAAGCATTTTGAAAACCGTCTAACCGAACCCTGCTTCAAAGGTTGCCTACATATCCTTGGCTACAAAGGAATCAGGTCAGTGTAGTTGTGGAAGGTTTGGTAGCTGGGACTACCAGGAGCTATGATTTCACTGCTGTTGCTACTGCTACTGCTTGCTGACCTCCTTATTACACCAAAAGGAAAATCAATGCTAAGCTAGCTATGCCTATCAACTATGAGTTACAAGATTTCTATCTATAATTCTCTTGAAACATGATCTTGAGTCTTAGCTGATTTTGTTGTGGACTTCGATCTGAATCTTGATGCTCGCAAGTTGTAGGTGTTTACTTCTTCATGCAGCATTGGGTCTAAACAGGATCAGCGGAGCTTGTGACTACAAACAGACTTTGAGCAATCCGCACCCTTGTTTGCTTCACATTTGATTCCATTTCTTTATGTTCTTTTCTTCTTTTCTTTATTCTGGATTGAGACTCATTCCATCAGCTACCTCGGATCCTACGCCTCGAGGTCAAACCTGCTCAGACACTAAAACAAACAAACAAACGAAATTTTTCTGCCCTAGCTTTCACTAGGAAAATTTCGTGAGTTAGTTGTGATAAAATCTGAACTCATTCTCTTTTTTTTCATTATGAAGAATTGTATTTATCTATGATGGAACGGATTAGGGAATGGAAACCAGTTTCTAAAAGGCGCAACTCAGGGATTAGAGCCCTAATGTTGGCAAAAGGTAAAAAGCTCAACTCAGGATTAGAGCCCTAATGTTGGCTAAAGGAAAACGCTCAACTCAAGGGTCAGAGCCTTAATGTTGGCTAAAGGAAAAATGCTCAACTCAGGGGTTGGAGCCCTAATGTTGGCTAAATGAATAACGCTCAACTCAGGGGTTGGAGCCCTAATGTTGGCTAAAAGGAAAAATGCTCAACTCAGGGGTTGGAGCCCTAATGTTGGCTAAAAGGAAAAACGCTCAACTCAGGGGTTGGAGCCCTAATGTTGGCTAAAGGGAAAACGCTCAACTCAGGGGTTGGAGCCCTAATGATAGCTAAAAGGAAAAACGCTCAACTCAGGGGTTGGAGCCCTAATGTTGGCTAAGTGGAAAAATGCTCAACTCAGGGGTTGGAGCCCTAATGTTGGCTAAAGGGAAAATGCTCAACTCAGGGGTTGGAGCCTTAATGTTGGCTAAAGGGAAAACGCTCAACTCAGGGGTTGGAGCCCTACTGTTGGCTAAAAGGAAAAATGCTCAACTCAGGGGTCGGAGCCCTAATGTTGGCTAAGGGAAAAAGCGCTCAACTCAGAGCCCTAATGTTGGCTAAAGGAAAAATGCTCAACTCAGGGGTTGGAGCCCTAATGTTGGCTAAAGGAAAAACGCTCAACTCAGGGGTTGGAGCCCTAATGTTGGCTAAAGGGAGCCCTAATGTTGGCTAAAAGGAAAAAAGCTCAAATCAGGGGTTGAAACCCTAATGTTGGCTAGAGGGAAAAACGCTCAACTCAGGGGTTGGAGCCCTAATGTTGGTAAAAAGGAAAACGCTCAACTCAGGGGTTGGAGCCCTAATGTTGGCTAAAGGAAAAACGCTCAACTCAGGGGTTGGAGCCCTAATGTTGGCTAAAGGAAAGATGCTCAACTCAGGGGTTGGAGCCCTAATGTTGGCTAAGGGAAAAGCGCTCAACTCAGGGGTTGGAGCCCTAATGTTGGCTAAAAGGAAAAATGCTCAACTCAGGGGTTGGAGCCCTAATGTTGGCTAAACTAGGTAACAAATTGATATTGGGAATTCTAAACTATCCTTTTTTGGGATTCTTTTGTTATATCTTTTTTTTTTTTCATTTTTGATAAGATGCAAGAAAGAACTTGGAGGAAACTTCCCTTTTGCATTGATTATTTGCTGCAAAGCTGTTTCAACACTTGCGCGTTTCTTTTCTTTTGGATGCACTTGCTTTTGCGCGGCTGCCTGGATTGCACCTGTTTCAATTTTCAAACAAAGAACAATTGTTAGTTTGAAACGATGGTTGGTTTTGTGGCCTTGATTGTTTGATCCCGGCCTATCTTCTGTTGAGAACCTCTGCTGCTTGCTGGTTTTGATGATTCCTCTCTCTTTCAAACTGGATGGCTCATCTTTCAGGATTTCATGACAACTCGCTCGCGTGGGACTCCGGCCTTTCACTTTATTCTACCCTTAGGACCTTTGTCCTTGACTTTTTTTTTCTCTTTCAATACCTTGATTTCAAAGCCTCTGCCAACACGGCCAGTCGGGATTGACTTGATGCACCCACTGAGGTTGGCTACCTTTCTTTAGCTTTTGTTAGGGAGAGCCCTGTAAAGCCAATCCTGCCACCTTTTCTTTGTAATAGTTTCGGAATCAGCGTTAGACCGAAAGGGATTCAAGGAAAAAGTAAGCAAGAAGATGAATTTAAAGAGAAGCGTCCCTTTCGGGGGGAAAGAGAATGACTTATCTGGGGATGCATGCAAGCTTCAAATAAATATGACATGCTTGTTGGACTGGATGCCCAACCCGCACAAACTTTTCAACTTCTCGTAAACTTATTGACCTGTGTCTCAAAACTAGGGGACCTTGCCAGGACTCTTTCAGTGGTGGGAGATGTCTTCTCTTCGGCCGACGGTGCCCTTTGCGGGTTTTCACCAATCGACCTCTCTCATTTCTCTTCTCATCGTCGCCCGATAGTGCTTTTTACAAGTTTTCACTAAGCGGACTCTCTCATTTTCAATTTCTCTACTCACCATCGCCTTATGGTGCCTGTAGGTTTTCACTGATAAGACTCTCTCATTTTATTTCTCTCAATTTGAATGCATCAGATTCCAACAATGATGTTTTCAATTCCCACGCCTTTTCCAATTGATCGGAAGGACTTGGACAAGGTTTTTGGGTAAAAAGAATCTTGGATGGAATTTACAGCTTTGGAACCGTTTTGGTGGGCTCATTGACGAGCCATTATATCATCTACCCCAGTTTCATTTTTTGGGGAATTGGGATTTTTGTTTTGGTATGACTGAACCCCAGAGAGAGGCTGCCTACGTATCCTTTCGGAATCAAGTCAGACGTAGTTCAGGAAAACATTTGTTTTTGGTTGTTTTTGTTTTTGTTTTTGTTTTTGTTTTTCTTTTCCTTTTTCTTTTCATCATATTTTCTTTTCTTTTGTTTCTTTTCTTTTTCTTTCTTTTCTTTTCTTTTTCTTTTTCTCTTTTTTTTTTCAATAATGCTTTCGGGTTCCAAAGAGGTAGCCAAAGAAGAGTTGCCGGCTCAACCGGGTTTGCGAAGGGTTAATAATGTTTGCATAGCGGGAAGGAAAGCCTTCGTCATCTCAACTGCGCAAAGTCATCATCGTAGAAGGTCTGGACATAGTTCCTTTTTACCGTATCCGCATTTACAGCTGCTTCGGGATCATTGCCTTCGATGTCCCCCAGATATAATGCTCCTCTCGGCAATATTTTCCGGATAATGTATGGACCCTTCCAATTAGGAGAAAATTTTCCTTTGGCTTCCTGGTGATGAGGGAGAATGCGTCTTAACACGAGTTGTCGCACTTCAAAATTCCTGGGTCGTACTTTCTTGTTATAAGCGCGGGCCATTCTTTGTTGGTACAACTGCCCGTGACAAACCGCGGCCATCCGCTTTTCATCAATTAAAGACAACTGTTCCAGACGAGTCTTGACCCATTCACTATCCTCAATTTCTGCTTCAACGATGATCCGGAGAGAAGGGATTTCTACCTTTGCGGGTATAATAGCCTCGGTTCCATAGACCAAAAGGTATGTGGTAGCCCATACCGATGTGCGCACTGTGGTGCGATATCCCAGTAATGCAAAAGGCAACTTTTCATGCCACTGTCTGGAGCTCTGAATCATTTTTCTCAAAATCTTTTTGATATTCTTGTTTGCTGCTTCAACGACACCATTGGCTTTAGGCCGGTAGGGAGTGGAATTCCTATGCGTTATCTTGAATTGTTCGCATACTTCTCCCATCAAACGCCTCTTCAAGTTGGCAGCATTATCTGTGATGATGGTTGCAGGAATGCCAAAACGACAGATAAGATTAGAGTGCACGAAGTCTACCACAGCTTTTTTGGTGACTGACTTGAGAGTGATGGCTTCCACCCACTTCGTGAAGTAGTCAATAGCAACCAATATGAATCTATGTCCATTTGAGGCTTTTGGCTCGATTGGCCCAATAACGTCCATGCCCCAGGAAACGAATGGCCAAGGTGCTGACATAGGATGCAGTTCTGCTGGAGGTGCATGAATCAAATCACCGTGCACCTGACACTGATGGCACTTTCGGACAAAGCTGAAACAGTCCTTCTCCATAGTTATCCAATAATATCCTGCCAGAAGGATTTTCTTTGCCAAAACATACCCATTCATATGAGGTCCGCACACTCCTGCGTGCACTTCATGCATAAATCTTCCAGCTTCTTCGGCGTCAACACATATCAACAAGTTGAGATCCGAGGTCCTTTTCTACAAGACATCACCACTTTAGAAAAAACCACTTGCATGCCGTCTAATGGTTCTCTTTTGATCTCCAGTAACTTGCTCGGGGTATTCTTAGGTTTTCAGAAATCTCTTGATATCATGATACCATGGCTGGGTACTGGGTTCCGCCTCAACTTCATTGCAATAACCATGCCCTTCTTTGATTTAAATTTCCAAAGGATCAATATGGGCATTGCCTGGGTAAGGCAGCATCGAGGCCGGAGTGGCGAGTGCATCGGCTAGTTCATTGTGACACCGAGGAATGCCCATGATACAGGCTTCATACTCAGCAGTATTGTTTGTGCAGAAAAATCGGAGCCTGGCTGTAGCTGTGTACTGCTGGCCCGTGGGTGAGATCAAGATTGCCCCAATTCCTACACCTCTAGCATTCACTGCTCCGTCAAAGAACATTTTCCAAGCACGAGTGTCCTTAGAGATTGCTTGTACCGAGTTTACCTTGGGCTTTCATCGCCGTGCGAGTGACATAGACTATGTCAAATTCAGTGAGCAGAATCTGCCATTTTCGCTAATCTCCCTGTGGGCATCGGTTTCTGGAATATGTATTTTAAAGGATCCAACTTGGTTATAAGGTAGGTGATGTGAGCTTGAAGATAATGTCTTAGCTTTTGAGCAACCCAAGTCAAAGCACAATAGGTTCTCTCCAACAGAGTATATTTAGCTTCATAACTAGTGAACTTCTTGATCAAGTAGTAGATTGCCTGTTCTTTCTTCCTAGTTACATCATGTTGCCCGAGGACACATCCGAAAGAATTTTCCAAGACCGTCAGATATAAGAAAAGAGGTCTCCCTGGCTCCGGTGGGACCAAGACTGGCGGATTTGACAGATATTCTTTGATCTTGTCGAAGGCTTCTTGACATTCATCTGTCCACTTGACTGCTGCATCCTTCTTCAATAACTTGAATATGGGCTCACAGGTGGAAGTCAATTGAGCAATGAACCGGCTGATATAGTTTAATCTGCCTAACAGGCTCATCACATCATTCTTGGTTCTCGGAGGAGGCAAATCCCGGATAGACTTTATCTTTGTTGGATCTAACTCGATACCTCTCCTGCTAACTATGAAGCCTAAGAGCTTTCCTGACGGGACTCCGAATGCACACTTGGCTGGATTCAGCTTCAAATCATACTTGCGCAACCGCTCGAAGAATTTTCTCAAGTCTCGAACATGATCATCCTGAGTTCGGAACTTGATGATTACGTCATCAACATATACTTCTATCTCCTGATGCATCATGTCATGGAAAATGGTGGTCATGGCCCTCATGTAGGTTGCCCCAGCATTCTTCAGACCAAACGGCATGACTCTATAACAGTATATACCCCAAGGTATGGTAAAAGATGTCTTTTCGGCATCTTCTTCATATCCACAAGTATGTGGATGTTGGGCAAAGGGAAATTGTCTTTGGGACTTGCCTTATTCAATTCTCTGTAGTCCACACACACCCGGGTTTTCCCATCTTTCTTTGGCACTAGGACTACGTTGGCCAGCCATGTAGTATACCAGACCACTCGGATTACCCCCGCTTTTAGTTGTTTTGTGATCTCTTCTTTGATCTTATCACTGATATCAGTCTTAAACTTCCTTTGCTTTTGCTGAATTGGAGGACAATCGGGATAAATTGGCAGTTTATGCACCACTAGATCAACGCTCAGTCCGGGCATATCGTCATATGACCAAGCAAACACATCTTTATACTCAAACAGGAGTTGGATTATTGCATCTCGAGTTTTCTCATCTGCATGAATGCTTATTTTGGTTTCCCTAATTTCTTCGGCTGTTCCCAAGTTAACCGGCTTAGGTTTGTTCTCAAATTGTTCCAGTTCTCGATTTATTTCCCTAAAAGCCTCTTCTTCGTCATATTCCGGTTCTATTTCACAGTTAGACAGCGTGTTTGAGTCTGGGCATGAAGTTTGCAAGCATGTCTTGTTATTTAAAGCCGCATTTAACAGGGTTTACATTCAGGAATTTAAAAGACAAGAAACTAAACGAAACATCCGAGTTACACCCTGAAATAACTCGGGATGCAGAAAAAGTGGCAGGGCTAGTCTACCGGGACTCCCGCCTGATCGGGAATGGCGTAGCCTTCTAGTTCTGCAGCTTGGCACTTGGTCCCATATATAGCACCTCAGCGGTGCTGGAGCCTTCTCCCGGCTGAACCATATGGGTTTCGTACAATATCTTCCTCATCCTCTCCTGCTTCATTGTATTTTGGCTTAACAAAGGTCTCGTACAGATGTGGCAGTGGCTGTGGCAAGACCTACCCTTCTTTCTTTCCTCAGCCACCCACTCTACATCATCTGGGGTGTGGTGAAAACCTATCCCGAAGAAGTTTTTAGTTTTAGGCAGGGTCACCGGTTCGGATATTCCTTGAAGAGCTTTTCCAAGTCCCTTCCCTGGTTTGAAACCATGTATGATCATTTCTTTGGCCACCATAATCGAGGCATTGGATAGCAAAGGTTGGGGACAAGGGTGTCCTTCTTCATGCTGGTCCGCCACCACAATTTTGAATGCTTGGTAAACTATGTGTTCACTGCCTTCCCTCGCTTCTAGGCATAGGACAGATGGGTCCCGATAGATTGATTGTTCATCATCTCCATTAACCACGATCTCCTGATCCTCGTGTTCAAATTTCACCATCTGATGGAGTTTAGAGGGCACAGCTCCTGCAACATGGATCCAAGGCCTTCCTAGAAGAAAATTGTAGGACGTGTCCATGTCTAGTACTTTGAAAGTGACCTCGAAGTCCACCGGGCCAATGGTCAAGATTAGGTCAATTTCTCCAATGGCGTCTCTTTTGATACCGTCAAAGGCCCTTACGCAGACATTGTTAGGACGAATCCTTCCAGTCCCGATTTCCATTCTTTGCAGTGTGGAGAGTGGGCAAATGTCAACACCCGAACCGCCATCCACCATGACTCGCTTGACATAGTAACCCTCACACTTGACAGTCAGATGTAAGGCTTTGTTGTGAGTCGCTCCCTTTGGAGGCAAGTCATTTCTACTAAAGGAGATTTGATTGACGACGAAGAATCTTTCTGCCATTCTTTCAAGCTGTTCGACTGAAGTTTCAACTGGCACATACGCCTCATTCAGAGTTTTCATTAAGATCTTTTGATGTTCGGAGGATTTTGTCACTAATGACAGCAATGACACTTGTTCAGGATATTTTCTCAATTGATCTAGTACCTCTTGCGCTTTCGTCTGGCATTGTTTACCTCTTGTACATTTGAATACATTTCAATAGAGGTTTTTCCTGGTAGTACTCCCGAGATTTCTTTGCCCTTGTATGTAACCACTGTTTGCTGATAGTTCCATGGCACTGCAGAGGGGTCTGTCATTGGCTTATGTGGTACGCGTCCAATAACCACTGGCTCATTCAGCCGAGGCAGCTTAATTGTCCCTGACAACTAGTGGTTTTTCTTGGCGTCCTCGCGGAACGTAGAGAATTCCATTCTTAGGAGGTTCCATTTCTGCTTTTGTTTCGGGTTTTTTCTCAGGCTCAGTTTTGACACTTTTATTCTTCTTCTCTCCTTTCTCTTGCTTCGGGGGTACCTTGGGCTTCTTTTCTGCGTCGGCAATTGCAATTATGGCTTTCAAGGCCGGATCAAACTCCTTGTCTTCACAAATCATCCCGATTACCGGCCTATTATTGCGAGCGGGAAATGGATTGTTGGTCACATTTGGGACATCTTCATCCCTCAGTATGATTTTTCACCAATTGGAGTAAAATTTTGCCTCCTGGGTGGCTCACGGGTTAGGAAAGTTATTCTGTGGAGGACGGGGATTATTGGGAATGGAACTTGGTTTCTATTGGCATGTGGCTGAGGCCGAGCAAAGGGTTGAGCATTCATGACCGCATAAGGTGGAGGAGCATAAGCCATATCATGAGGGTAGTAATGTTGAGGGGTTCTTTCGGAAAACACAAGTCTAGGAGCCCGGTATCTTCTTGCCCCTGATGCTGCCATAACCGTTTCCTCTTTCTTTTTACCTTTGGCCATTCCTCCAGACCCGCCTTGGATGGCTTGGGAGGTTGCTCTGATGGCGGACTGACTCAAAATCCGGCCTGTTTTCAGACCATTTTCCACCATTTCCCCGACTCTTAATCGCCTCTCCAAAAGGTTTGCCCACGGCTGACATCATGTTCTGGAAATAATCCGCCTCCTGGGCCTGAAGAAAGACAGTAACCATTTCTACTTCATCCATGGGAGGTTTCACCCTCGATGCCTGTTCGCGCCACTTAATAGCATATTCTCTGAAGCTTTTCGAGGGCTTCTTCTTCAAGTTTGCCAAGGAGTTCCTGTCTGGTGCGATGTCGATGTTGTATTGAAGCTGCCTTACCAAATCTCTAGCAAGATCGTCCCAAATGTGCCATCCTGAGACATCTTGGTCCATATACCATTCTGAGGCAATGCCTGCTAAGCATTCTCCGATGTATGCAATCAACAGCTCTTCTTTTCCGCCAGCCCCACGCAACTGATTGTAATACTTTTTCAAGTGAGCGATGGGATCGCCATGCCCATCATACTTTTCAAACTTTGGCGTTTTAAATCCCATGGGCAGGTGCACGTGAGGGAACATGCACATATCTATATAAGAAACACTCTTTTGCCCACTCAAACCTTGCATATTCTTCAAACTCTGTTCAAGGCTTCTCATTCTTTTCGCCATCTCATCTTGTTCAGGAGCTTTAGGAGTTTGATCTTGTCCTGGCGTAAGCTCAAATGGTGGTGGCTGAGAGTAATTATATGTGGGATATTGAGGAGGATCCACTGGAAAGACAGGGTTTTGGAAGGTGAAAGCTGAGGGATCAAAGGCGGGCCTTGGCAGTGAAGGTTGTGTTGTAGCAGAGCATGGTGGAGCCGTGAAGATGTTAGGAGCTGCTCCTGCTGGGAACACCTGGGGGCGGACCTCAGAAGGTGTTCCGGCGAAGTGAGCGGTCATGGTAGGTTGTCCCAACGGAGTATGAGGGTGGCTGATGGAGATATTGGAGGTACCCCTAGATCTAGGGAATAGTTCAGGAAATCCAGGGATGGCGCTTGGAGGCTCCCTTCCATTGGTCCAGGCGTCCCGTATCTCCATGAGTCGGAGACGTAGTATCCGGTTCTCTTCCGCTGTGACAGACTTAGATGCCAAGATCCCCGAGATAGGGCTGTCCTCAGTGATGGGAACTGCAGGCAAAGTCATTTCTGTAGACATTTCCACACTTCCTTTCGATCTGGTGAAGTATTGATGCGATGCCAGCTTACCACAACCAACCACCGTGTCTAAAAGCTAAGCTGGAATTGACAGCAACACACAGTTAGTTTGAGACAAGTAACAGATAGGTAATCGCACATTGGGATGTGATGTACCTATACAGTTAACTGGGTGTCTACATGTTTGCAATGGTTGCATGCGTCATCCCGGCTTTTCGTTTTCTATTATCTCTTCTTTTGATTTCTACTCTGTCTTTTTTACTTTTCTTTCTCTTTCTATTTTTCTCTCATTTTTCTTCTCCCTCTGTTTTTCATTTTCTGCTTTTCCTTTTTCTTTTGCCATGGTTTTTCTCTCGATTCCTTATTTTCTCTTTCTGCGTTTCTTTCTCTCTCGTTTTTCTTTTATTTCCTTCCTTCGTACTTTCCTTCTCTTTTTTTCTCTTTTTTCTTAGGGTTACGGTCGAATCCTACGGAGATTGCCTACGTATCATGACCCCGCATGAATCAGACCAAGCGTAGTTCTTGCAAATAAATGCAAAAATAAGGAAACAATTTTTGGGAATTTTCAATTTTCATTAATAACAACTGCGATTACAAAAGCTACTAGACTATTTGTTTTTTCTTTTGCTTGAAAAAATGAAAATTACAAAAACAGACTGAGATATGATATGAGTGCATGAATATGACAGAGTATGAAATATCAATGAAATCAGTGAGATGACAGTAAGAAACGACCACTATATGTCCTAACAATCTCGGCTTAAAGCCTAAATATGATATCTTGCATGATTGACAGTTTAGTTGCTTAATCACAAGGTGAGAACACATACCAATAAAATAGGGACACTATTTAGTGCCAAAAAAAAAGAGTCTCAAGTCACAGGGTGCACACCCACACGCCCGTCACCTTGCATGTGTGTCACCTCATCATCAATCACATAACACGTAATTCGGGGTTTCATATCCTCAGCACTAAGTTAAGAAGATTTACTTACCTTGAAAAAGCCAATTCTAATACCAAACAAGCCAAGTAATGCTCAAAAAATGACATAACACGTCTAGCGACCTCCGAACGACCCAAAACTAGCCAAAAGTAACTCAAATACATCAAATTAAGTCCAAGGGAACAATTCAAAATGATAAAGATCGAATCCTTAATCAAAACCCAAAACCGGTCAAAAATCACACCCGGCCCCACGCCTTGGAACTCGACAAAACTCATAAGTCAGAAAACCCATTCAATTACAAGTCCAACCATACTACTTTCACTTAATTCCGACTCCAAATCGATGTTCAGAACTCAAAAACTCATATTATGAAACTTTAGGCCAAAACTCCCAATTTCCTCTTTAAAATTTATCAACCTAGAGCTAACATAGAAGATAAATTCATGGAATATAACCANTTGGCCCTTTTCTTTGAGTAGTCGACTTATCTGTTTGGTACGAGCCTCTAGCACCTGAGAATCCTGGAAGTGAAGGTCTTGCAACAATTTTATTTCCTTTTCCATCTCGGCGATTAACCCATAGCATTGTTCCTTCTCGGCCTAAAATTCTTTGTCCCGGCGAGCTGCCTTTTCTTCAAGAGTATTCATTTTTCTTTTCATGTTAGCAATGGTTCCCTCGTAGTTTCTCTTTATTTGTTGTACAAACTGGGCTCTTTCCTCAGTCTTCTTTGCCCATTGTGCTCGAAGTCTTGCCATGTTCCCCTCGGATTTCTCCAATTCTTCCTGGCAGTCCAAGACTTGCTTCTTTATTGATTCCTGGCATCTATTTTCATTTGTTGAATTTGGGCCTTGAGAGTTTCATTTTCCTGGGCCAATTTCTTTTTATCACCTTCATCGGCTGCGGCTTGCAAGCTGTTTTCAAATCGGAGATCCTGAACTTGTTTTCCCAATGCTCCTATTCGGGCCCTATACTCCTTTTCTTTGGCTAACCAATCCCATTGCGCCTGGGCCTCGTTAGTGAATTGTTGTACATGTGGCCTTTTGGCGGGTCTTTCAGGAATTTGAAATTTTTTACCAAACCAGACCAAGTATTTGGGATCTACCTCGCCTTTGGCTCGGTCTTGTACTATAGTCTTAGGCTTAAGGTACCTTCACTCATTCCATATCTTTTGGATTCTACCTTCAGGGATGCAGCCTTCGGGCCTAACTCGATGACTTGCCCACTCAGGTCTTCATCATTGTGCACTGTCTAGAATCTTACAAGTTGTCGCAAAACTCGGTAAGGAGCATAAGGCTGTATGCTTCGAATACCCATCAAAAGAATATAAGAGACCTCTGCTGATGTGTATACAGCTTCAGTAGCAGGAAGCCATCCATAAGCCCATTCAACATTATCTGTGGTCAGGGATCTTAAGCATGACGACCAGGCCTCAGTACCCTCATGGAACTCAATACCTGTCACCTGGGTCCCGAATTCTGCAATACAACTCAATCCGGTTAAACCCTAGTTCATATAGCCTGTGCGGTGATAGAGGTGTTCCTATATCCACAACTGTAAGAGCAAATTGCAACCTTGAAAGAATTTCACACCTTCCCGACATTTGGCCAAAGCTCAGTACATTTCTGCTACAATCAGGGGAACCACTGTGCTAGTAGGTTTTTTCATGGCAACATCTAGCATCCCTACCAGGCCGAGGTCTATGTGACCATCTTTTCTCGGACAAACCATCACTCCCAGAAAGGCTACCATGAAGGCTAATCCCCGTCGGGCTTCCCATTTGTCTTTATTTCCGGCATGTGTCAATCCGGTGTTGGGTTCCTCGAAACCTTTGGGGTTACCATACCAGTGATATAAGAAATGCAATGTACAACACCCTTCCACCAGGTGCGGGTCTTGAATATCCCAGCTGATGTTCAACAAATCCAAGAACCTATGAAGGGTTACCGGTTGTGGGGCCAATGGGTATCTACCTCGGAGGTTCCCGTTGAGACCCGCGTATCCCGCAATCTCTTCTAATGTAGGTGTGAGTTCAAAATCTGAAAACCGAAATACATTACGGGTCGGGTCCCAAAATGGTATCAATGCCTCAATAATATCCTTCCTCGGTTTGATGTTCAATAAATCTACGAAGCAGCCCAAACTTTTGACCACAGTATCTCTGCTTCCTTTTCCCAAATCATGCCACCACATGTGGAGTTTCAAGGGGATCTCGCTCAGGACTGAGAAGGTTTCAATGTTACTTGGATTCATCCTGCTCGTTTATTTAAAGGGGTTTAATGACTTATTTTGACCTAACAAAGGAAAATGGCTATTTTTGCAAAAATTTCTTTATTTAAAAAACAAGGACTTGGGTTTGCAAATACGGCCATTCAGCACTTCTGGGAGGAAGATTTTAAGGCTGTGTCCACAAATCATTTAAAATGACTCAAGGTGGCTGTTCTTGCAAAAACAGCCTTCCGGCGTCCTTTTTGGGGACATTCGGCTTGTTTTAGACAAGAATGGCATCACCCGACTTATTAATGACAAAAATTAAAAGTTTGACATTTTTTGGCAATTTTTGCAAAAGGGTGGTTGGACCCAATGAGGGTTGCCTACGTATCTGTGACGACATGACCCGTCGTCTCATGTGTTACTGCTCCGTTTCCCCCATTTTATGCTTCTTCATGTTTCATTATCAGCGTTTGGTGTGTTAGAGTTGATTTGGATTGGTTTTGGTAGGAAATGAGACACTTAGTCTCTTTAAGGAAGGTTTAAGTTGGAAAAGTCAACCGGATGTTGACTTATGAGTTAGAAGGTTTGGATGTGAGTTTCGGTGATTCGGTTAGCTTCGAGAAGTGATTTTGTCTATCAGGAGTGTGATCGGAATTGATTTTGGAGGTCCGGTGTAGAATTAGGCTTGAATTAGCGAAGTTAGTATTTTGGCGAATTCCGGTTGATGGGTGAGAATTTGATCCGAGGGTCGGAATGGAATTCCGAGAGTTGTTGTAGCTTCGTTAGGTGATGTTGGATATGTGTGCAAATATTCAGGTCATTCAGACGTCGTTTGGTCGGGTTCTGGATCGAAAGTGCATTTCGAAAGTTTTTGAAGAACTTAGGCTTGAATCCGATATGATTTAATGGTTTTAGCGTTGTTTGATGTGTTTTGATGATTGGAGCAAGTCTGAATAATGTTTTAAGATGTGTTGGTGCTTTTGGTTAAGGTCCCGAGGGCCTCGGGGTGATTTCGGGTGGCAATCAAAAGGAAATTGAAGTTCGAAATTTGAGGTTCTTGGCTGCAGCAGGTATTTTCGCATCTACAGAAAGGCAACCGCAGATGCGGTTGCGCGGAAGCGGAGAAGGCTTCGCAGGTGCGAAAGAGGGTGAGATTGAGCAGTTCCGCAGAAGCGGAAGTAATTTCGCTTAAGCGAGTCCACAGAAGCGAACATGAGGTCGCAGAAGCGGTTTGACCTGGGGGTGAAGTTTCGCAGAAGCGAGAAATTTTGTCGCAGAAGCGACCCTTGTGATTTAATGAATTCCGCTTAAGCGGACAAAAACCGCAGAAGTGGTCATGCGGAAGCGGGAGTGGGGACCGCAGAAGCGGAAACCCCTGAAGGCCAGTAGGAGTTTATATTCATTTTTGCTCCGCGAGGGTTATGTTATTTCCACCATTTCTTAGCGAGCTTTGAGAGCTTTGAGGAGATTTTGAAGAGGGATTCAAGGAGGAATGATTAGAGGTAAGTTCCTTGGCCTAAATTCACGAGATTATGTTAGATTTAACATGGAAATTGGTTGAAATTCATCAAAAGGGGTAAAGCTAGGGCTTGAGTTTTTGATATTTCAAATTTGGATTTGATAGGTCATTTGAGCTCGGATTTGGGAGTTCTTGGTATGTATGGACTCGTGGCGAGACGAGGAATCCGGTAATGTGAGTTTTGTATTTTTTCGGGAAGTGGGCCCGGGGCTCGGGTTTTGCTAGTTCGAGATTGTTGCTATTTTTCGACTGTTTTCGATTGGGTATTGTCCCATTGGCATATTGTGATGTATTCGCTCTGATTTTGGTTAGATTGGACACGCGTGGAGGCCGATTTGAGGGGCAAAGGCGTCGCGGGCTAGAGATTTCGCCGGTTCGAGGTGAGTAATGATTGTAAATGATATCCTGAGGGTTTGAAACCCCGGATTTGCACCCATAGTGCTATATTGAGGTGACTTGCACGCTGGATAGAGAGCGTGGGGTAGAGCACCGTTGGGGATTGTGACTTGGTCCGTCCCGGTTGTTGATTTTACCGCGCATTTCGCTATGACTTGTTGTTTTTTCACTATGACTTGGGCTTATTGCCATATTTGGGACTTATTGCCGACTATTTGAACTCTCCCTATGAGCTATCATCACTGTTTTTCCTCACTATTTGAAATATTATTTGAACTCAGTCCATTGTCATTACACTGTTTCATGAACTTAGCCATATTTTTACTCAACCTTGAGCTTTAATTGATATTTGAACTACTGTTTGAGCTGAGCATTATTGTTTCTTTACTGATGCCCGAGGGGCTTATGATTATTTTTGGACTGATTGAGGCCGAGGCCATATGTGAGGATATGCTGAGTGATGTGAGGAGGCTTTCAGGCCTCGAGTGTATTGTGAGGAGGCTTTCAGGCCTCGAGTGTATGTGAGGAGGCTTTCAGGCCTTGAGTGTAATGTGAGAAGGCTTCCAGGCCTCATGTTGATATGTACAGGCTTTCAGGCCTTATGATGATATAGCGCTTGGGCTGTAGGAGCCCCTCCGGAGTCTGCACCCCCACAGTGAGCACGGGTACCCATCTAGAGCGGTTAAATTTTAGACAGTGGTAACAATGACACTATCATACGCGTTTTGGTCAGGTAACAGTGACTGACCAGCCAGGTAACAATGACTGACCAGTGGTAACAATGGCACTGTAATACGCATTTTGGTCAGGTAACAATGGCTGACCGGTCAGGTAACAATGACTGACTAGTAACGAAAATCATGCCCGAGGGGCGAACTTTTATGTGCTCATCTTCCTTACTTATTTGCATTTTTACCTGCTATGCTGTGGTATTTGTGCCCGAGGGGCGGATTTTCTGTGCTAATCAGCACTAACTATTTTGAACATCTTTCGTAATTATTGAAAGGACCATTTTCAAAAGAGATTTGAACTGAGCCGAAACCTTTCTAAAGAGTTCTCTGATTTCACTGTTTTCTCGGAAATTGTACCCAGCTTCTGTACAGCCCGTTGGTTACTTTACGTGATTTCTTGCTGCTCAGTTATTGTTTACTTCTATTACTCACTGAATTGGAGTACTCACATTACTCCCTGCACCTCGCGTGCAGATGTATGTATTATACACCCGGTAGCGGGTTTTGAGCTGGTTGAAGGTATTGCTATTGTAGCTGAGCAAGGTGACCGCCAGCGTTCACGGTACCGGACTTTGTCTTCTGATTTCAGATTTTTTTTAGTATATTATTGGCCCTGTAGCAGTGTTCGGACTTCCTTAGATGCTCGTGACTTGTGACACCCTGGTCGGGCTGTGTTGGGGTTGTAAATATTGTTAATTAAAGTCATTTAGGCGTACCTTAATATTCAATAATGTTTATTTATTTTGAAAGAGGTTGCTTGAGTTATTTGGCTGGCCTTGTCTTCATGAGAGGTGTCATCACGACTAGTGCGGGTTTCGGGTCGTGACAAGTTGGTATCAGAGCCTAGGTTACTAGGTCTCACGAGTCATGAGCAGGTTTAGTAGAGTCTCGCGGATCGGTACGGAGACGTCTGTATTTATCCTCGAGAGGCTGCAGAACCTTTAGGAAAATGTCACTTTCTTGGAATTCTTATCGTGCGTACTTAATTCAACTTGAGATGCAACTCTTGAAATTCCTTCCACACGTCTGTATGTGCACTTGAGCGCTCAGTATTATATGTGCCTTGATGGTTTGTGATTCCCCGATCGAGGGGCGAGATGTGAGCTTCGTGAGTATGTTGGGCCAGTCTGGAGAACTTGAGGCCGGATCTTGCCTATGGCTTGAGCACTGAGGTGTTGATTGTGCGAGCAAGTGTTTTGAACTTATATGTTCGGTATTGTCCTTATTAGTCGGAATGGCTGTTGGATATCCATGTGCTGAGTATGTTAGTACTGCGAGATGCATCTATGTGATCTTGGTAGTGACGAAGAAGTCTGCTGGATAATAGATGACTGTTATGTGTTCGATTCCTATGGTGACTTGATGTGTAGCCCTAATTATTGGCGCGTGAAGAATATTTTTGTGTCTCCTATTTGGGAAGTGAAGTACATTTCATGTGGCGGTATGAGTTCAGACTCAGGAAGACTAATGACTGTGTAACGTATATGATGCTGGAAGGTATGTCGAAGTAATAAATTGAGGCGAAGCAGGTGGGTTATCTCCTGCGAAGTGTTCTTAAGTGGTATGGTCCTTATGTGTGTGTTAGAAGATCTCATGTGTAATTGAAGGGTACGTGTTGAAATTTGATAAATTCGGGTCGCTCTAGAGGGTGGACTCAACCGATATGGGGATGAATGTGAGATCTGTAGAGGATTACACTACTAGAAGATCCGTGTTTTCACAAGCTTGTACATGATTTGAGTTAAGTCTCACTGTGGCATTTTGGCATCATTAAAGTAAAAGTGTTATGAGTTGTTAAGTGTGTCTTGATATATGGCTTCGAGCCAAGTTGGGGAGGTTGCTATTGATTAGCTGATTGCACGGTTATGTGCTATGTTGGTTCCGTTTCGAGATATTCTGGCGGATCAGTCTGGTTGCAGAAATTGAGCCGAGGATGGCACGAGTGAAGCAAAATTTTGACAAGGGCTATATGGTACTTCGTGGGAATGTGAAAATAATGGAATGTCTTGAGTTGTTGTTGATAAAGAACGCTCAATGTATAGAGAAGGAAGATGTTTGTTTGTATTGGAATGGGATCATATCCTGCGGTGTCAGAGTGCTAATAAGGCACGAGTGGTTCTGTTCGTTAAGTGAGGTAATTTACAGTTGTATAAGAGTGAATGACTCTCGAGAATGGTTTTATTGTGTTCAAGATTTTGCATGTAATAATCAGGTGTCTTAAGGTTGTGTATGTGGCTAGAGACTGTGTTTTCATTAGAAAAGATCAAGACTTGTGGTATTTTATGTTAATTATGGGATTCTATGTATCAGTATCTGGAAAGTAATGGTAACGAATTCAGATTCACAGGATGTTCTTCAAGTAAAGTATGCTGGAATGTGGTACTTCTAGGAACATTTGAGAGGGCTTTCAGTGGCCTATGGGTCTTAGACAGTATGGTCTTATGTTCGAGTCTCGTGTGGTAAACCTGAGTTGAGGCATTGTGGTGCTACAACAAGGAAGAATATCAAGTTAATGATGAATCATAAGGGAAATTTGATAGACGGAATAGCTTGATAATAGAACGAATCGGTATGGTAAGGGTATGATTAATTCTTCGTATGTGATCGAGGTAATGAGCTTTTACAAGCATGTTGCAGCAATTCTCTTGAGTCTTGACAGCTTGCTTAGCCTGGTTTGGATAGAAGGATTCAGTCCTGGCAGTTTAGTTTGTGGTTAGGAAAAGGGAGATGGAGTTCTCATGATATCCTAGTGTGGTATGGTATATGCGATATGTTGTGGAGGATTGGGATTTGTGGGTGTAAGGATTCGGTTCAGTTCGGAATGGAAAGTCATTAAATCTTAAGCAGCACGGGCAGCTGCAGGTGATTTAAGAATCGATTTTCAGATGATTAAGGAAAATGGTACTGCTATTCTAGTGAGTTGACAGGGGTATATGTTCGGTAAAACGGGAAGGTGATGTAAACTGATAATACTTCGGTGGTATTGCGGTATTTTCTTGTTGGATCGACTATTGATATTTGAGTTTGATGATGGCACAGGGAAATTTTAGAATATCTCCCGTGGAATGAATGGGTACTTGATGTGTGATAGGTATTCATATCGCAGAATTTGGGATCAGGGACAGTGATTCTTGTGCTATATGGAGTCGGAGACTAGGAGTTCTCAGGTACAGACTATGTACTGGTTGTGAATCGTGTGTATCGGCACCGTTTAGCGGCTATTGGGATTTGGAGGCCCAAGTGGATCTCTCTTTGCTTGGTATATTAGATTTTGGATACGATATTGGAGTGTAGACTGGTTGTCTCAGTGTTGGGTTATTCTAGACTATTGTGCTATGGGCTATGTCAGAAAGCGCCACAGGTTCCGTGGTGAGGTGCATCGGGTTATGTTCTAGCAGAGTGGTTTGTATTCCGAAGACCAGGACGGCTGGGAAGGATGGTTTTTCCTAATTGGGCCTTCGTGGTGGATGTCAGTGCAGAGGTTTCTACCATTGATTCGGTTCCGGTATTGAGGGACTTTTTCGGATGCATTTCTTGTGGCCGAGCATGTCGCCTGACGAGATTTTGGATTTCGGTATTTATTTGGTGTCGTGCACCGTATCGTACAGCTCTGGCAGGAGTTGTAGTAGTGGGAGGAGCAGCTTCAGGCTTCTTGGTCTTGAGATCGTTGGCAGGTCAATGTGGCTACGTATTTAGCTTGAGTTAGCTTGGTTAGTCACGGGTTGTATTGTTGAGGGACAGGTTGATTCGATCGTTATTGAACTTGCTAGTGATCTGGGGAGACCTATGAGTTGTTTTTTTTTTCTGTGCTGTGAGGCGTTATGACTTGTTGGTTATGGGCACACGTGGTGCAGTTCTATTGGGGATTCATAGTGGAAGTCGAGCGGGAAGAGTAAATGGGTGTTGCTCGGTAAGGGGAGTATTGGTTATGACCATCGGGTGCGTGTCGTATGTTATTTGTTTCACCGTGGGTGTAATGGATTGCTTTGGTTTCAGACATTAAATTGTGCGTGGCTGTCGATTTTCATAGTGACTTGAGGTGCTTCATGTGTAACAGTGTTTGGATAAGATCGCGCATTGTGGCGAGGCCACACGGGGTTATGACCTTTCGGGGTAGCTTTGGGTATTCTATTTCTAGGATGGGAGACGGGGTCTCAACCTTGTGTGGTGATGGATTGATGAGCTTGAGGTGCAACTCTTTCGTTTGAGTCATTTGTCTTGATTTGAGTATGTTCAGACCGTTTCTTATTGGTGCGCGTATTATGCAAGTTGTGGCTTAGGCCTGTATTGAGGTGTCGTATCACCAGAGTGGTGTGTTGGATTCGAGGTGATCGTTAGAGTCATTAATGAATGCGAGCAGATTTGATTTCAGCTTGTTAGAAGGATAATATCAAGGTTTGGCCCGGAAATCTATCGTGGTATTAGTCAAATGGGAAGTGGCTTCATGAATGGTTGATCCGAGAAATGGTTACGGTCTATCGCGTGTTTTATTTATCGTTGGCAGTATGTGAAAGTGTTGGAATAAGACTTTAGCTAATAAGGATTTTCTAGCGGTGTTTGGTTGTTGTGGACAACTGCTGTGAATAGAGGCTATCGTTTCGAGTGTTTGGATTGTGTGGTATATTATATGATTTCACCTGAGGTTGCAGGTATGGGTTATTACAGCTGGTTCAGGTTTAATCTGGGTATAGATGTGAGGTTCTGATCTTGTGTATAATTTCGGACAGTGGAATGTGGTTCTAAGGTTTATGGTCTAGATGGACTGTGAAATTTCAGCTATGTTGTATTATTGGACCTATGTGAGATACGGTGACGAGGGATCACCCCGGGTATATGCTTGGTAAGGTCATGCAGCTATTGGTTGGCTTCTAGTACAACTCTCGGTACGCTCGAGGACGAGCGTTTGTTTAAGTTGGGGAGGATGTGAAGACCCGACCCGTCGTCTCATGTGTTACTGCTCCGTTTCACCCATTTTATGCTCCTCCATGTTTCATTATCAGCGTTTGGTGTGTTAGAGTTGATTTGGATTGGTTTTGGTAGGAAATGAGACACTTGGTCTCTTTAAGGAAGGTTTAAGTTAGAAAAGTCAACCGGACGTTGACTTATGACTTAGAAGGTTCGGATGTGAGTTTCGGTGATTCGATTAGCTTCGGGAAGTGATTTGTGACTCAGGAGTGTGATTGGATTGATTTTGGAGGTCCGGTGTAGAATTAGGCTTGAATTGGCGAAGTTAGTATTTTGGCGAATTCCGGTTGATGGGTGAGAATTTGATCCGAGGGTCGGAATGGAATTCTGAGAGTTGCTGTACTTCGTTAGGTGATGTTGGATATGTCTGCAAATTTTCAGGTCATTCGGACGTCATTTGGTCGGGTTTTTGATCGAAAGTGCATTTTGGAAGTTTCTGAAGAACTTAGGCTTGAATCCGATGTGATTTAATGGTTTTAGCGTTGTTTGATGTGTTTTGATGATTGGAGCAAGTCTGAATAATGTTTTAAGATGTGTTGGTGCTTTTGGTTGAGGTCTCGAGGGCCTCGAGGTGATTTCGGGTGGCAATCGGAAGGAAATTGAAGTTGGAAATTTCAGGTTCTTGGCTGCAGTAGGTATTTTCGCATCTGCGGAAAGGCAACCGCAGATGCAGTTGCGCGGAAGCGGAGAAGGCTTCGCAGGTGCGAAAGAGGGTGAGATTGAGCAGTTCCGCAGAAGCGGAAGTAATTTCGCTTAAGCGAGTCCGCAGAAGCGGACATGAGGTCGCAAAAGCGGTTTGACCTAGGGGTAAAGTTTCGCAGAAGCGAGAAATTTTGTCGCAGAAGCGACCCTTGGATTTAATGAAATGCCGCTTAAGCGGACAAAAATCGCAAAAGCGGTCACGCGGAAGCGGGAGTGGGGACTGCAGAAGCGGAAACCCTAAAGGCCATTAGGAGTTTATATTCATTTTTGCTCCGCGAGGGTTATGTTATTTCCGCCATTTTTGAGCGAGCTTTGAGGCGATTTTGAAAAGGGATTCAAGGAGGAATGATTAGTGGTAAGTTCCTTGGCCTAAATTCACGAGATTATGTTAGATTTAACATGGAAATTTGTTGAAATTCATCAAAAGGGGTGAAGCTAGGGCTTGAGTTTTTGATATTTCAAATTGGGATTTGATAGGTAATTTGAGCTCGGATTTGGGAGTTCTTGGTATGTATGGACTCGTGGCGAGACGAGGAATCCGGTAATGTGAGTTTTGTAATTTTTCGGGAAGTGGGCCCGGGGCTCGGGTTTTGTTAGTTCGAGATTGTTGCTATTTTTCGACTGTTTTCGATTGGGTATTGTCCCATTGGCATATTGTGATGTATTCGCTCTGATTTTGGTTAGATTTGACACGCGTAGAGGCGGATTTGAGGGGCAAAGGCGTCGCGGGCTAGAGATTTCGCTGGTTCGAGGTGAGTAATGATTGTAAATGATATCCTGAGGGTTTGAAACCCCGGATTTGCACCCATAGTGCTATATTGAGGTGACTTGCACGCCGGATAGAGAGCGTGGGGTAGAGCACCGTCGGGGATTGTGACTTGGTACGTCCCGGTTGTTGATTTTACCGCGTATTTCGCTATGACTTATTGTTTTTCACTATGACTTGGGCTTATTGCCATATTTGGGGCTTATTGCCGACTGTTTGAACGCCCTATGAGCTATCATCACTGTTTTTCCTCACTATTTGAAATATTATTTGAACTCAGTCCATTGTCATTACACTGTTTCATGAACTCAGCCATATTTTTACTCAACCTTGAGCTTTAACTGACATTTGAACTACTGTTTGAGCTGAGCATTATTGTTTCTTTACTGATGCCCGAGGGGCTTATGATTATTTTTGGTCTGATTGAGGCCGAGGGCCATATGTGAGGATATGCTGAGTGATGTGAGGAGGCTTTCAGGCCTCGAGTGTATTGTGAGGAGGCTTTCAGGCCTCGAGTGTATTGTGAGGAGGCTTTCAGGCCTCATGTTGATATTTACAGGCTTTCAGGCCTTATGATGATATAGTGCTTGGGATGTAGGAGCCCCTCCGGAGTCTGCACCCCCACAGTGAGCGCGGGTACCCATCTAGAGCGGTTAAATTTTAGACAGTGGTAACAATGACACTGTCATACGCGTTTTGGTCAGGTAACAATGACTGACCAGTCAGGTAACAATGACTGACCAGTGGTAACAATGGCACTGTAATATGCATTTTGGTCAGGTAACAATGGCTGACCGGTCAGGTAACAATGACTTACTAGTAACGAAAATCATGCCCGAGGGACGAACTTTTATGTGCTCATCTTGCATACTTAATTGCATTTTTACATGCTATGCTGTGGTATTTGTGCCCGAGGGGCGGATTTTCTGTGCTAATTAGCACTAACTATTTTGAACAGCTTTTGTAATTATTTAAAGGACCATTTTCAAAAGAGATTTGATGTGAGCCGAAACCTTTCTAAAGAGTTCTCTGATTTCAGTGTTTTCTCGAAAATTGTACCCGGCTTCTGTACAGCCCGTTGGTTGCTTTACGTGATTTCTTGCTGCTCAGTTATTATTTACTTCTATTACTCACTGAGTTGGAGTACTCACTTTACTCCCTGCACCTCGCGTGCAGATGCAGGTATTATACACCCGGTAGCGGGTTTTGAGCTGGTTGAAGGTATTGCTATTGTAGCTGAGCAAGGTGACCGCCAGCGTTCACGGCACCGGACTTTGTCTTCTGATTTCAGATTCTGTTTAGTATATTATTGGCCCTGTAGCAGTGTTCAAATTCCTTAGATGCTCGTGACTTGTAACACTCCGGTCGGGCTGTGTTGGGGTTGTAAATATTGTTAATTAAAGTCATTTAGGCGTATCTTACTATTCATTTATGTTTACTTATTTTGAAAGAGGTTACTTGGGTTAGTTGGCTGGCCTTGTCTTCACGAGAGACGCCATCACGACTAGTGCTGGTTTCTGGTCGTGACAGTATCTCACGTCCGGTGAGAATCAAACCAGCGTAGTTCGGGCAGACTTGCCATAATCAAAACTATTTTTAACAACCATTTTCCTTTTATTTTCTTTCAAATATTTTTCTCTTTCCTTTGTTGTTTTCATTTTTCAAAAATCCGGCAGCATTTCGGTACTATTTGGGCATTTGGGTTTTTCAAAACAAATGGTCACCCTTACTTAGTCCTAACACTGCTTATTTTTTTTCAATTTTTACTCATTTAGTCAAGCCGATCAACATGCAAAGCCGAGCAAATAAATGCGCAAGTAGCACGTAAGATGCATCAGGATGGTCAATTCATTTCAGGTCACCTGTCCTAGATGGACCCAACCCCTGTGTTGAGTCCCCTAAGTCAAATTCATATGATACAAACAAACGTCCTAATAGGGATCCGACATGAGTTTTTGTTCTTCTAGGTTTAAACCCTAGGTTTATTGGTCTAGACCTAGCTTACCCGAGCGGACAACTCGAGCCGAGGGGGAGGCAGCGTACCAGGGATACAGAAGCTCCGCCGGCTTAGCAACTTATCCACACCTCGTTCTAAATTGGAAAAGCCTCTAAGCAGAAGAGAAGCTACACGAAGTGCACCCTTCTCCATGATGTAGATGACTCAGAGAGAGGAAGGGATTCACGACATTTTATATATACAATTTCAACAAATATCAAGCGGTAAAACATTTAGCATATATAGCATGGAACATGTAGAAAATTAGATAAAGCCAAATATAACAATTGTACTAAGCTCGAATTGTTGAACCATGAATCGAAATTCTGGGTTCGTATCCCCAGCAGAGTCCCCAGAGTTGTCACACCTCATTTTTTACACACCTACCCCGAAGGATAAATGTATAAGGGAGTTTTTCCATTTAAAGTGACATTATTCAAAATGGGATTATTTATTTATTTTTAGAGTCGCCACTTGGGATAGGATTGTCTTTTGGTGTCCCAAGTTAACGGTTCAACTTGAATCCCAAATCGAGGAAAATTTGACTTCCCAATTGGAGTCTGCGAACCAGAAATTCTGAATAAGGAATTCTGTTGACCCAAGTGAAGGTGTTAGGCACCCCCGGATCCGGTGGTTCTAGCACGGTCTCTTAAATTATTATGAATGACTAAAATCTGATTTTTCTTACATGCTCTAACCTATGATGCAATTTTAAGATTGTTTACCACTTTTGGTTATTTTTTAACAAAGTGAAGGTCGTTTAAAAACGTGTTTTTGGATCACGTCACATGAAATGCACCCGGATCCTCGACACATTCTTATTCAACGTATTTGGACTTGGATTTGGGTTGAATGAAATGCACACCCGTATTTAAGAAGGTAAAATTATTAAAAGCGCGCCTAAAACGACTAACGGGTTATTATCTTTGCGGAGGTCCGTGAAATTCGCTAAACGGCACGCCCCGAATTCTAAGTATTTTAATTGCATTTAATGAGGGCCCCGCAATTTATGTGTTTTGTTTGGCGAGGCTCATCTCATTTTCATTTAAAGGACAACCTAAAGCAACTACAATTTTTCTATCTATTTATTTTTTTCTCTAAAACGGCTTAATGAATTTACATTTATAAATTCGGGTCTCAGGTTCAAGTCCGAATTCAAACAAAAGGGGAAACCCTCCTAATTTGAACCCGCTACCTAACTCGAGAACCTAAATATATATTTGCAAATAAATCCCATATTCCTAATATAATTTAAAGGATTTTTGAGTTCAGCATTTTTGGGCCTTCAAACTTGGCCCTATACATGTTTAATGCATAAAATACTGCCCAGACGTGGACCTGGTGTAACAAAACTTCGGCCTGAACTTTGCTGATCCAACAGCCGCCCAGCCTTGGGTCTTTGCCAAAGCCCAAACAAGGTGTAATCCAGAAATATATCTGAGGTGGTGCATTGGTTAATCTAAACCTTAAATTAATTACAAAGAGGTTGTTGAGCCTTAATCCTTCAATCATCGGCTGGTTTTTAGTTTTACCCAATATCAGAACTTCAAGGAACTAAGCATGACATAAATAACACCTATGTTGAAGTAATGCAGAACTTCCACCTTTTAAAACATAATTCATTGATGTCAACATTAAAACATATATATAGTGCACTCCTTAAACAACCAACTCAAACATACATATACTGATTTGCAAATTTAAATAAACTAGCATTCGAAACTAAACTACACTACACTAAGGCTCCTGATTTTAGATGAATTAATACAAATCCGAAATTCAACAGTTTACTGCAGTCCAGTTTAATTACAGGCCAATATCAATTGAATGAATATCATAACTATTGTAAAAGGCCAATAACATCTGTATTTCAATATGAAAATCTAACGTTCTTCATCATTTAATCTCCAAAATTGTTCATACACGTGGATTCGTATTTCCAGATCACTTGAGTTAGAGAAAATACCTGGAATTATGATGAGACAAAGAGAATTAGAAGAAGGTCAGCAGCAGTTCTAGTAATCAATAAGCTCAACCAGTGAATCGCATCAACAAGGAATCAATTGGACTTAATTGTAAACCCAGGAAACACTGTTAAATAGACCAAGACTGACTTCAAACAATAGACAACCCAAAACAGCCTTGAATGAACTCAAGGACTTGAAATTGAACCCCAAAACAAACCTCTGAACTTTAGCTACTGGAACTCAAGCTAGTAGATGGAACTCAACAACTAAAGCTCAAAACTATCCTAGGAATTGCAATATGACAGTTTTTTTTGGATTTCTCTACGGTATTTTTTTTTTTGGATTTTTGGCTGGAATTGAGATCTAGAAGAAGGTTTGAGCTATATGAATGCACATGTTTAACTTCCTTAGATTTTGAAGTTCAAATTTGAAATTCAGAACTTTAGAAAGGGATTTGGAGGGGAAAACTAAAAGCTGGAAAATTTTGGGGAATTTTCAGAGGTCTAAACCTTTTTTTGGGGAATTTTTCAGATTTTTCCAAACTTGTAAATCAAGGCACTAGGCCTGCCTTTTATAGGCAGGAATAAGGGCAGAAGGTTCTGGAGGTTTTCACTCATTTCCCCCCTTTTTTATTTTCAGAAATTACTTGCTAATCCTAAAGTTTTGACTTGTTTCTCAAGTTACTGCTTTCAAAATGCTGAAACTTACACTAAGACCCCTTCTAGAAGGATCTAGGGTGTTCTAGCTTTGGTTTTCTACCTATGGAATACCTATATTACCCTCATTTCTGTTCTAAAATTACAGAGCCTTAACATACTAACCCATTTTGAGTGCCCAAACTACTATTGATTACCCCTGAAATTACTAACCCTGGTTAACTAACCCAAACCCTCTTACCTTGGTTAGTAACTATAGTTAATTACTCCAAGGAACTGAAAAGTTCAGCTAAGTCCATACACATCCTAAAATTGAATAAATTACTCAAACCAACTAATCAAAACATGGAGATTAAATCTAATTGAACTATTAATCCAAACTAAATTTATTTACTAAACCAATAAGCAATTGAAACGAAATTGAACTAAGGTCAAATTATCAGTAACAATCATGAACTACTCAATCGAGACCAAGCACAAAAGCAAACCAACAGAAAATCAAAACAGAACAAAACTAAACCAAGATAAAAGACTAAAACAAAACAGCATCAATTAACATGAAGAAAAATCAATCAAATGAGAAGAAACCCTACTAACTTAAAACGGATAATCAAAAACTTAAACTAAACCTAGAGCACTGGACAAGAGCTATGCCTAAACTAATGACAAAATTAAAAGAACAAACTCATGTTATCGATTAATCATGAAACCAAAATAGTCATGGAAGAGAATTAATTCAAATCAACAGAACAACAAGAAAAATTAGGAAACTCACTGATTTTTGTCTTTGATTTGGGCGGACCTCGAATTTGATTTTCAATTAATGTTATATGTTTATTTTGTCCAAAATAGACATATAACATTAATTAAAAATCAACCGAACACTTGAAACTCCCAAAACGGGCTGAATGTTTTGAACCCTAGATCTGAAATTCACGGGGTTCCATCTGGATTTGAAGGGTTCTGGTTTGGGATTTGGGAAGAGGGAGGTTAGGAGAGTATAGGGTGTAAATTTGGTGGGGTTTGGACGACTTTGCGTTTTGGCCGAAATTTCGATTTGAAATTCGACGCTTTTGGTGAGGATTTGAAGGAAGCTAAGGCTAGATATGGAAAGAGGAGGAGGAGAGGATTCAATGGTTTAAATTTTGGACGATTTGGAGCTTCACCGCCGGCAGAGGCGATTTCCGGCCGGCGGCAGACGGCGGAGGAACGGTGGCGATATGCCGGCGTTACAGGGGGGTACGAGGAAGGAGAGAAATGTCTTTAGGGTTTGACATATGTTTGGACAGTTTTATTTGAGACACGAATCAATTATGGACCGTTGGATGATGGGAGATGAACGGCCTAGATTTACCAGGCTAAAAAACGAC